>NW_023600993.1:88209458-88231458 GCF_014898055.3 Talpa occidentalis
TGGCAATATTATCATACCAAGGCATATCATGTAAATCAACAGGTAACATAACATAGGAGGGTCTTTTGAGCAAGACCACCACAGGATATAGACGAACAAGAGAGGGGATAATACAATTAGTAACAATGCAACTGGAACAATGAATGGAGTAAGAAGTCCCATGCTATTGAATGCGTGTAACTGAGGCATTCCCCAGAAGTATAGCGAAGGGGTATCCAACGTAGGCACGCACTGGGATCTTAGTGGTGTCCTGTCCAGGTTGTTTGAAGTGTACATCAAAGGCAGCGAAAAGACGAAAGAGTTCAGGCTTTATGACAGAGCTTTCTGTTCAGGGAACCGGGTTATTCAGTCCTGTCAATGGAGGCAGACTTTCTCATCATTTTCAGAGGTGTCTGGAACCCTACGAACAAAGCAGCAGTTTCTCCACATTTTAGTTTAGCTCTATGTCAACTCCCTGGAAGAATTGTACTCAAAGCCACACAAAAGGTTAGCTCTGCTAGAAAAAGAAAAATATACATATATATATATATAACATTGCTGTAGAGTGTGGTCAGTCAAAACAAGAAAACTTTGTTGAATTAAGGCAAAATGTAAAAACATTTTCAATGTTATGCCAAACAAAACAGTAAAAATCAGGTTTATATCCAACAGTCTATACAGTCCTTTGTAGAAAGATTTTTACTCTCAAAAGTTTATCATTTTGAATCAATTGAGGCCTTTTCTTCTTATATTGTGTAGAAACAAGTGCTGCAGACATTAAATCATTGAAGTATATAATATTGCAAGGCAACAATAATCATTGACAATTTACATATATCAGGTATTGAAAGATTTTGTTTAGAAAACCAATGTTAACATTTTTGTACATATTAGAGTTTTACCATTTTTTCAAGTGACAGTGGTTTCCTTGTAGTGTAACTTTACCAGGTAAACCAGATAGGATAAATTTATCTAATGTCCTTCCCAGGAGGAAAAGGAGAAAGTTTGTGGAGTATCTCTAAAGCTCTGGTGAGGTTCCACAAAATTTCCTTTAATTGGTTAAATGACAGGCTACCAAATTTTACTTTAATTTAGATTTTTGGGAAGCTGTGTAATAATTACTTAGAAAACAGCAGAAACAACCATATTTAATTTTTATAAAAATTCTAGCCCTGAGTATAATATTGACAATCAAATCATAACCTTTAATTGTCATCTCAAAAATCTTAGTTTTTGAGACACTAAAAGACATTATGTACCCAAAATCATTAACCTAGACAAGGGCCAAGATTATACCCAATGTTAGTGTATAAGTACATGTTTTGAAACAACCCATTAGATTAAAACTCAGTTATTATTAACCAAAAATTATTTTAGCTAATGTGTTCCCAAAATACTAAAATAATATAAATCATGAGTATACAAAATTTGTTTTTTGTAAAATTTGTTTGAGATTTTTAACACTTTCCTTAGCCTTGTTACTTTTTAATTGTTTTAGACCTTCAACATTTGCTTTCACTTATCACTTTACTTTTAGGACCATTAAAATATCTATTTTTAATACATGTTTTTCTTTGTAAACACACATTTTACATTACATCGATTTAGGATTGTCACATCTTTCATTAGCAGTAAGGCATTATAATACTGTTATCTGTTTGTACTAGATGACTTAAATGTGAACACACAAGGTAATATAGCCCTAAAGGTCACTGCAGGGGGAGGTGCAGCAATATATTATTTGACTCACTAAAGAACAATATTTGTATTCACTTATAGGCTTACGGTGACTGGGTGGGGTGGGGAGGGGAAAGAGAGAGAAGAGACAAGAATGATTCCTAAGTTTTTGTCTAGAGCCACCAGGTGGATCCCAAATGGGAGCTGTCTTAGTCCAGGTAGAGATACGAGTCAGGTAATGGAAGTAAAAGCGCTTTAGGAAACGTCAAAGGGCAACTGAAATGGCGCGGGGAGATGGTGACTGTGCGCTCCATTTTACCGACGGGGAAACTGAGGCAGGAGACACTAGCGTGGGGAGTCAGGTCAAGCTTCGCTCGCCCGACCCGGCAGGTAGGAGAAAGGAAAGCGGCGCGTCGGACTAACTGCCGCTCTCCGGCCCCGCCCCGCCCCGCCCCGCCCCGCCCCGCCCCGCCCCGCCCCGCAGGCGTGTCCCTGTCCGCAGGCCTGGTTCCAATAAAGTTATTGAAATTGACAATGGTTGCTAAGGAAGTGGGCCGCCGAGCCGGGTTGCTAAGGAAGTGAGCGACCGCAGTCTCTCCCATCCGGGGCAGCGGGGAATGGCAGAGCCCGGGATTTGCCGCCGCCCCCACCGCCGCCGCTGCAGCCGCCGGCTTTTGGCTCCCGCCGCAGGTGAGTCGGGGAGGGGCCCCGGCGCCCGCGAGGCAGGGCGGGCCCCTCCCGCCGCCTGGGATCCTCCCGGAGGCCCGCGCCCGCTCAGCCGCCTCCTTTGCTGCTCCGGGAGCAGGAGCAGGAGCATCCTTTGCCCTGTCTCCCGGGCATCCTCCGGGCTGTCGGGCGGCCTCCCCTCCTCCTGTACCCGCCCCCCCCCTCGGCAGTGGTGCGGCCCAGCTCCTGATCTGGCCGCGAGGGGTCGGGGTCCATCTGTGGGCTCTGGACCCCAGGTTGGGGATCCAGTTCAGGAGGGAGGCGGGGAAACTAAACCTAGGGTCCCCACCTCACCGCCCACCCTGGCTCACTGCGTGACCTTGGGCAAGTCTTTCCCCCCCTCCCGTGGCTTCAATTGACCTGTTTATCCTAACAGTAACTGCTCAGAGCGGACGATGAGGGGTGTATGTTGAAAGTGCCCTAAACCGGGAGGAGAATTCTTGGGGGCACCTTAGTTTGGGGGTCGAGAGACCAATTTGAAGTCAAAGAGTCTGAATTTGAGACTGCATCTGCACTAGTAACTGTGGCCTTGGTTAGTGATTCTCAGTCTTCTTTATCTGTAAAAATGGATTAATAAAGCACTTTGACATACCCTATGACACACGGTCTATCAAAGAGTTTGCCACATGGTAAGTGCTCAAAAAGTGTGGGATGTTTGGGGTAGTCTCCCAGGAGATGACTTTGAGACAGGTAGGATTTTGGTGTGTGGAGCTCCAGGTATTGCTCCCACTGTTGACATGCCTGCACTCCTGGTTTTACTTCTCCATTCTGCTCAGAGCAGGTAGTGTAGACTTCTGCGAAAACCCTGGTGAGGGAACCTTGGGGTCAAGTCTTTGTAGATGACTGAGGTTTTGGTTTTATTTTCTTTTAATATTTGGGCCTGTTGACTCTTCCAGAAGAAAAGGGATATTTTTATGTCTGTGGAGAGGTGCTTAAAAGCATAATAGCTATTTACAAGTATGTAATTAAGAAGCACTTTTCAGGTACATTATCTCTCTTAATCATCCACATAGACTGTGCCATAGGTAGGCGGTGATGTTATCCTTATTTCGCACATGAGGATACTGAAGCTCAGAAAAGTGAATGACTTGCTTAAGAATCTTAAACCTATTAAGTGGAGCTGGACACCTTTCCAGGTAAATCTTTTATTTTCTCCCCCATACCCTGATGTCTCTGATTTCTCTACAGTAGCTGTTACAAAGCCCCAAGGGTGTTCTTTTATTACTTGTAACTGCTATGGCTAGAGGCTTTTCTTCCAAAACCCTCTGGAAGGCTTCCAGTGTCAAGAAAACTAGATCTTACATAAAGCTTCATTTAAATAGATAGCATCCAAAGTGAAGACCTCAACAACTAGCTGGGAAATTTAGAAGGGGGTTTCTCTGTCTCTTAGTTCCCTTCTTTGTAAGTGAGAGGAGTAGATGAGGTGCTATCTGAAGGACCTTTCAGTGCCATCGTGCAGTTCCAGTTGCAAGCTAGTGGTTTAGTCAGGCTGCCTGGGTTCGAATCTGGGCTTTGCCAATTCCTAGCTGCATACCACTGAGCAGCTTCCTTCACCTCTTTATGCTGCAGTTTCCTCGTCTATAAATGGGGATAATAATAGTAGTCACCATGTATAACTGTTGTGAGCATTTAGTAGAGCCTAATACATCTAAAATGCCATACATGTTTGATAAAATGTTAGCTTTTGTATTTGGGCTTATCTTTATATTGTACTTGCAGTTGATGAATGAATAAAGTGTGTCTGATAATACCAGACCTGTCAACCTGACAAGGTCATTGATGCTTGAAGAAGTAGCTGTCATGGTATTACAATATTATTTATGTCATTATTATGTCAGTATTATTACAGGGTTTCCCCCAATAACTTGCAATCCCCTACCAGAATGGACTGCAAAGAAAGATGAAAACTGGTAGCCCCACTCTCAATTCAGTAAATGTTTCCTAAATCTCCTTATGCCAAGCACTGTGGAGGATGTGGAGATCATTCCTATCTCTGTAGCCTTCAAAGAACTCAGAGCTTCATTTGTATATTACTGGCATTTGAAATGATTTGACTTCTTTAAATGAATTCATATCTCATGTTTGTCCTACTATAAAGACACTGGTTCAAATCTCTTTTTTGTGTGTGTCCCTATGCTCTGTTGGGTGGTGAGGCTAAAAGCTTAGATTTGCTCTCTATTTTTTTTTTTAGATTTATTTTATTTATACAATAGCTGAGGTACAGTTCAGGCATGGGAGGGTGAGAGGATTCACCAGAGACAGAGCAGGGAAAAGAACAGGCAGATAGAACGAAGTACACTGCTGAGGGGAGCAGCAGGCGAGATAGGAGAGGTCTGCTGTGCCATGTGGGTGTCTCCCTGGCCGACCGGGAATTGAACTTGTGCTACAGAGGCTGCGGACAGCTGCATAGCGCTGTGCTCTACCTGCTGTGCCACTGGGGAGGCCCAGATTTGCTCTTTAAACCCTTATAGGATCCTGAGCAAGAGCCTTTTGCTGGATAATAGTGCATTGCTCTACTTATGTTGCTTAGTGGTTTACAAAAATGTTTAAACATGCCTTCATTCATTTGGTATTATCAGGATAATAATGAAGGTACAGGGCAGCTCTAAGGAAGGTAGAGGGCAACTCAAGATCCCCATTTTACAGTCAAGGGACCTGAGGTAAGAGAAGACAAGCTAGTAGTAAGGGGCCCATTTTACATAGGAATTCAGGTATTCACCCCCAGTTTGGTGCACTTGCTACTCTGCCACCTCAGTTTCAGTCACTCAACATTTGCTGAGTACCTGGTAAGTGACAGGCCCTGTTGTTCTAAGCTGGGATTGTGATGGTAGAGATGTAGATGATATCCTGCTCTCATGCAGTTTACATCCTAGTGGCAGCAACAGAAAAAAGAAACCAATAAACGAACCAAGTAATTTGGTAGGAGTAAGTACATGAAAGCAATACAACGTAATATTGCAGAGAGTAACTTCTTGAAGAGACAAGGGAACTGCTACTTTAACCTGGTAGTTGGAGAAGGCCTCTCTGAGGTGATGATATTTTTCCTGAGATTTATTGCCAGGAAGGGACCAACCATTTGAAATGTGATAGAAATAACAGCAAGGGTACAGGTTCTGAGGTGGTCATTTCTGGCAGCCAAAAGAAGGCTCAGAGTGGCTGGAGCAGGTGAGTCAGGGAGGGGAGGAGGGGAGACTAGAGAGGTGGACTGATGTGTGGGCATTGAGAGACTGAGACCTCAGTTCATATAAGGCCTTGTTGGCTAGAGTAAGGGATTTTGTTCTCAACTCAGTGGGAAGCCATTGAAGACTTTAAGGAGGGAAGTGATAGGATCTATTTTTTGTTTTTTAAAAAATTGCTTTGGCCTCTATGTGGCGGATGATTTTTAGGGAGTATAAGAATGGCAGTGAGGAGTGTGAGTAGGAGGCTAGGTGAGAAATGGTGACTTTCTAGGGAGTTGGTGTTAGGGATGTTAGAGAGATTGGATTGAGAATGTGTTTTTTTTTAAAGATTTATTTATTTATGCATACAAGAACTGAGGTACAGGCCAGAGGCACGGGGCATGAGAGGATTCACCAGAGACAGAGTGGGGAACAGAACAGGCAGACTGACTGAAATACACTGCTGAGGGGAGCAGCAGGCGAGTCAGGAGAGGTCTGCTGTGCCCTGTGGGTCAGCTCCCTGGTCAGGGATCAAACTCGAGCTGCAGTGGCTGTGGATAGCTTCATAGGTTGCGTCTTAACCCCTTGTGCCACCAGGGAGGCCCTGAGAATGTCTTTCGGAGGTAGAACTAACAGGACGGTAGCAAGGGGTGCAGAACCAAAGGAATCAAGAATGACTCCTGTGTTTTTTGGCCTGAGCAATTACGTTGACGTTGGTGGTGCCATCTGCCTTTAAATGATGCCAGAACTTTTTGGTGAGGTGCCCTGTGAGGAAGAATTAACTGTGGTTCTCTTTGAATCCCTTGGAGAAGAGACACAAGATATAAACATTATACTTTACATCCTCTCGGGAGAGGAAATCCCAGATTTTGCTGCAGGAAGACAGCCAAGTACATCTAATTGAAGCCTTCACCTTGGACATCCAGAAGCCCTGCTTTCCTCACAGTCTGGCTCTTTGCCAGCTCATGGAGCGGAGGCCTGAGCTTTGCCAGGGCAGTGCCCATCTGTCTCATGCTGTTGGCGTTGCTGTCCCAACTTGAGATCTTGGCTGATGAAGAAGCAAAGGAGCTGGCCAACTCTGGGAGCAAGAATGGAATCACTAGTGAAGGTTATGTTCAGTGCCTCAAACTGCCGTGCTCTCCCTGCCAAAGTGGTTCTCTCCTTGGCCATCAAATGACATTTCTAAAGTTTCAGCACTTTTGATTTGGGAATCCCTTGAAAAACTTTTGAGTTCTGCCAGGATTCCTAGAGTATCTTTGAATGCAGAGTATCTCTTCTAAGAACAGGGAATTCAAGCCTTCTTTTCATACATGCAAATAATTTAACTTGTAAATTTAGGCTTTACACTGTTGTAAATTGAACACTATGAATAGGAAGACTAATAATCCTACAGCTACTTGTGTAGCTGTAGCTACGCTTGTGTAGCTCTGTTTGCAGTTTGGAATGCTCTTTCCTGTGCACTTCATTTCCTAATGCTCAGTTAGTAGAGAACACATAGAATATGTTTTATCCCTAGTTCAGAGATGAAACGTTGAGATGCTGAGAAGTCATTCATTTTGTCAATAACATGAAGTACCTGCTAGGTGCTGGGTTGGGTAGATCTTGTTGCCCAAAATGTGTTCTGCATGACAGAAGCAACGTGTTCCCTGAAAGCTTGTTGAAATGCAGAATGTAAGCTTAGATCTAATATAGGCTTGTACCAGTCCTCAGTTTGCCAAGATCCTCAGGTCTTTCCTGTACACATTAAAAAGCTTGAGCTGTATTCATTTGGTAATAAGTAGCAAAACTGGGAGTTGCCAATTGATAATGATAGTAATAGTAATAACCAACATATGTTGAGCCAAGCGTTGTTCTAAACACTTTACATATGTTGTCTCATTTGGTCCTCATAGCATTCATGTAATGTGGGTACTGTAATCCCACTTGCCAGAAAAGCAAGAGGCCCTAAAAGTCAAATAACTTCTCCAGATCTGCTGTCTCCAAGGCGATTGCCCCTCTACCACTTCATTTCTACCATTCACTTGTGCAGCAGTTCATCCATTGACATCCCTGATATCAAAGACCTTTCTCTTCTTACCTGGGTAACTAATTTTAAATGCTGATGAGAAAGATGTCTTCAAAAAATGTGTGAGCTATTTTTTCGTAACTGTGTCAGTTACTTGACTGATAGGTAACAGACTTCCTAGGGGTCCAACTCAGGGTTGAAACTGCTGAAGCAGATACGAACTGGGAGCTTGTATTCTGAGTCATTCAGCCCTACATGGCTTTTGATACGGATGAAACTATACTAGGTGGTGGGGGGTGAGGTGCTATATAGTCCCATATTATCCGCTGACTAATTGCAAACGATTGAATTTTGCATGCCTCAGTTTTCCCTCTATGCTCATTATTTTCCTTTTTGAATCTCTATATCTTCCCAGAGTTTTAGAAAGCTCAATAAAAGCCTAAGTCGCCAAAGAAAATTTTGGTATGAAAAGGCAGTGGGATCATGGAGGCATGAATTCTAATAGCAATTCTGCCACTATGCCTCTCTGGCCCTTAGTCTTTGTGCAAAATAAGGACCTAGGACAGTTTCCCAAGGGCCTTCCAGTTCTGTGTGAAAGACTGAGCTATGAGTTCGGTGGTATTTTCTTCTTCCTTGGTGACTTCATGTTGGGCTTTCTCCTCGGCCTTCCTGGGTGGGGCTTTTAGAGCATATTTCTTGGCAGTGGGAGATATTACCGTCAGCTCATTTTATCAGCATTACACTTCTGCACTGCAGCTTGGGATGCTCACGTTAAGGCTCAGTTAATCATGGTGACACATTGTGTCTCCTCATTTTGTCACACTGATTGCAGATATTGAGCTCTGCACACAGACAGGTCTATCTTTAGCATACTGATTTATTTAAGTCATAGTTTGCATTAGAGCACATCAGTGATCATTGTGATGGGTGTGGTTTTATTTTTGAAGTTTTTGGCAAGATATTTGCAGCACTGGCATTTTGTCATATTTGATCATAGTTTATAAATGGAATTGGGTCCAAATGAAATAGAAATTGAAATTGATTGTTGGGGGTTTGAAACTTCAACATACTGTTACTCTGGGGTCCTTCATGTCACCTTCAGCCACAGCTTCAGGAGGAACTTGCTTTGGGGCTTTTGAGTGTGACATAAACTAAACAGAAACTAAAAGCTTATAACACAATCTCTAACAGCTCAATGGATTGCAGTATCATTACTTTATAACACATTTCAGTAAACTAAGCAAAAAAAATCTAGCTGGTAATCGTAAAAGATTCCACCCAAGTAAGATAAAACCTCAACTCAAGTTACTTAAGATAACCACAGAAAGTTCATGGTGGAAATAGTTACTGGTTTTGCAAGATTTGCAGTAACGAGTCAGATTCTAGCTAAGAAATGTATGAAGTTTCTTATTTCTTCAATTATGAGCATTTAAAAAAAGATTTTATATATTTATGCATATAAGAACTGGAGTGCAGGCCAGAGGCGTGGGGGGTGAGAGGATTCACCGGAGACAGAATGGGGAGCAGAATAGGTGGATCCACTGAAATACACCCCTAAGGGGAGCAGCAGGCGAGACAGAAGAGGTCTGCTGTGCATGTGGGTTAGTTCCCTGGCCAGATCAAACTCATGCCATAGAGGTGATAGCACTGAGACTTAACCCCTAGGCCACTGGGAGGCCCACCACAGTGTATCTTTTAATAGTTTTTCTCAGCTTTCTTTGCCTCTTCTCCTTAGCCCATTTTTCTTTCTGCTACAGAATTCCCTATGGCTAACACCCAGAACATAGGCTGTTAGCATTTAAACCCTTCATTTTTTGAGCAGGCTATTTATTGGTGCCACTAGCCAGAAATGTTTTATGTACATTTTCAGTTTTGTGTACTGTGTGAGCTGGGAGAGCAAGCATCTCATTATAGAATTGGATAGTGAACCATGACAGTTCTGATGGACTTTTTTTTTTTTATTTTATTTTATTTTTTTTTTTATAGAGGCATGTTTTATTTTATTTTATTTATTTATTTGTTTGTTTATACATGCACTGGGTACAGTCAGAAGCACGGGAGGGCGAGAGAATTCACCAGAGCCAGAGCGGGGAGCAGAGCAGGCAGAAGGACCGAAGGACACTGCTGAGGGGAGCAGCGGGCGGCAGGAGAGGTCTGCGCGCCATGTGGGACCCTCCTCCAGTGGCCGGGGAGCAGCCGGGGATCGAACCGGCGCCGCAGAGGCCGCGGGCAGCTTCGCAACCCAGCGCTCAATCGCTGCGCCACCGGGGAGGCCCCTGATGGACTTTTAGAAAGGAATCTTTAAAAATATTTAACTCACCATATTACTGAAAAAAGTCCTGTGGTTTATAGGAAATTCTGCTCTATAGCTTTGGGAACTGTGTACTATAGAGGGAGCTTGTGTAAGCGGAGCTTCTCCAGCATTAATGTACATGGTAATAAATGGGATTCAGATTCAGGGTATTTGGGTGGGGTTAGATTCTGCAGAGCTAAACCTGGAAAGACAGGCAATTTTAGGGGGCACTCAAGCACAACCTAAATTATGCTGACTGATACGGTGAGAATCACCGTATTTTTTTCTGGCTAGAAAAAATACTTGTTTGGTTCTGCTTAATAGTTGCTAATCTGGTTTCCTAACCTCAAGAGATGAGGCCTCAGGTAAACTGTAATATCTAGCTACAATTTAGCGACAGTGTTTCATGTCCTTATATTTATTTTCACAGTTACTTTCTGGTTACAAGTGCTACCGACTTTGGGTTCATGGTAATGATATAAAGTTTCTTTTCAAAATAAATTTGTGTTTAAAGAACATAGATTTAAAGTAAAATTTCAAGTAAACAATAGTACAGGTGGTGCATAGAGGGGGCAAATGCTGAGAAGGTAGAAAGCCTGAGGATGAGGAGATGTGGGTGTGAGAAAGGGCGGTGAACTTTGGAGCCAGGTAGACCTGGTTTCTGCTTGCTTTGCCGCTTATTATCTCAAGTGTGCCTTGTTACTTCCCTGTCTAAGTCTCAGGTTTTTTTCTCTATAAATTGGGTCAAAGTAGAAGCACCTCCTGGGGGCCAGGCATTGTATTACTTGTCCTCATGTGATCCTCACAACAGGCTGGGGTGGAGGGTAAGGGAACTCATGCACAGTCCCAGGATGAGGAATGGTCAGGCAAAGGAACAGTAACTCCTTAACATTATCTAATATTCAGTTTGCAGATTTCTTCCACTGGCTTATGTATTTTTAAACTGTGGTTTTGTTTAAATCAAGATCCAGAAAAGAACACTAAAAAAGGGATACCTGTTGCATTGAGAAGGTTACATAAGACGCAGTTTTCTATAAAATGAGGTTAATGTGGTTGATAGGTCTCTTACATTAGGGTATAAATTTTTAGCAGAGAAGTATTTCCTTCCTGGATTAGTACGTAGAACAAGACGTCACTGGCAGGAAGAATCTTCTAGTTTCATACATTGGTGCAGATATAGAGCCGGGTCTTGTGGGCAGTGGGGTACACTGTGGGTGGCAGGATAAATGGTACAGCCTGGGGAAGAGGAAAGATGGCACCGTCTGTTAAAGAAGAACATGAAGAGCAGGGCTCTGGGAGTGGATCCTGCTAATCACTCCTGTCTGTAGCCAAGGTGCATGTTACTGCAGCTTTGTTTGCAGTCGCAGAGCACCAGAAAGGGCCCGAAGGTCCTGCAGTAGGGGGCTGATCAATTATCAAGTAATTATAAGACAAACACTTTATCTACATGGCTTCTAAATAGCTATTTTAAAAGGGGAGAAGGGTTGTTTCCAAGATCTTTAAAGATGGCGACTAGAGGTGGTAGGTAAACTGCTGACCACACCTGAGGGGAGAAAGCCTGTATAGTGAAAAAATAAACAAGGATATAAAATAATGTCATTTAAAAAAAAAGATGGCAACTGGTGCATAGTATACTTCCACATGAGTATAAAAAAATACCAAATAGGTTCTCCCTGGTGGTGCAAGGGGCTAAGCACTGCATTATGAAGTAATCCACAGCCTCTGCAGCACGAGTTCCATCCCCAGCCGGCCAGGGAGAATCCCACATGGCACAGCAGACCTCTCCTCACCCGCTGCTCCCCTCAGCAGTGTATTTCAGTCAACCTGCCTGTTCTGTTCCCCGCTCTGTCTCTGGTGAATCCTCTCACCCCTTGTACCTCTAGCCTGTGCCCCAGCTCTTGTATGCATAAATAAATAAATCTTTAAATAAAAAAAAAGCTTTAAAAAAAAACCCAAATAGGTGGTGGGTACGACGCAGATACTAATGCTTGCATGTGTACCCTGTGTCTCCTTAGGGGAGGGGAAGATTTACTTGCTCACTGGATTCTCACCTGTACAGCATAAAGTGTTTTTAATCTATGTATATCAATACACATGTTTAAACACCTATGATTGTATGTTGTTTTTATTGAGGTAATGTTGGTTTATATTGCTGCCCTAGTTTTAGCTGTACAGCTACATTTTTTTTTTAAGATTTATTTATTTTATACAAGAACCAGAGTACAGGCCAGAGGCACGGGAGGGTGAGAGGGTTCACCAGAGACAGAGTGGGGAACAGAACAGGCAGACTGACGAAATACACTGCTGAGGGGAGCAGCTGGCGTGACAGGAGAGGTCTGCAACACCATGTGGGTAGCTCCCTGGCCGGCCAGGATCGAACTGGCACTGCAGAGGCTGAGTACAGCTTCACAGCGCAGCGCTTAACCTCCTGTGCCACCAGGGGAGGCTCCTACATGTTTATATATATATATATACACACACACACACACACATGTGTTTTTAAAATATGTGTGGGTTTTTAAATAAGGCAAATCTGCTTTGGGATCCTGACTGTTCCACTTACTGCTAGGTGACCTTGGGCAATTTAATTTCTCTGAGCCTCCTGTTATTTTGAAATAGGACTAATAGCTATTCCTCATAAGGAGATTTTGAGGATTAGGACTGCACATTGAGCTCTGTGAAGGACCATTGAATACAAACCCAGACCCATGTTGATTTTGAATGAGAAGCGTCACCAAGACTTGAATACATTTTTTATGAATGTTTTATGATTGTATCACAAATAGGATACAGAAAATAATTTCTTCCACCTATTCCACGCCCCCCCCCCCATTTTCCTACTAAATAACTGCTTTCTGTGCTTGCCTGTTTGGGTCATCAAATGACAAGGAATAGATGATGGCAATTTGAATTTATTTGTTCATGTTTCTCGTCTGTCACCTCTCTAAGTTCCTTTCCTGATAAGTAGCTTGTCTTCCTGAGACATTTAAGCTGAAATCAAGGTGCTAAACTTTTTTCTCAAAGGAAAAATAGCTCTCTGATAAGAAACAAAATATATCACCTATCAAAAAGTCTAAAAAAAGCAGACAAAAAATCACTTGCAAACTCACCCACAGAGATCAATATTGCTTGCATTTCCTAAATGTTTATTATGCATTTTGCACAAGGCTAAGCACTTAACATTCAATCCTTAAACAGTACTTTAAAGTAGATGTTGTCATTGACCTCATTTTATAGAAGAAACTGTGTTTATGTAACTTTCTCAAGATTTTATAGTCATTAAAAGTGGCAGAGCAGAAGCTCATGTTTTTAACCATGACTTCACACTGTCTCCTTCACATCTTTCTCTGCACATGTGCATGTACATGTGTAAACATAAATTGAATCATAATAACTCTTCTGTTTGGTAATCTGCTTATTTTCAATTCAACAAAATGTCATGGATATCTTTCTATATGTTTATATATCTCCCTAGAGATTCATTGCATTAAAAAAATATTTTTTGAGGTAACATTGGTTTACCTCTCTGTATGATTCACAGGTGTAGGTCAACACCTCTTCACATGCATGTCACCAAGCACACCCACCATTATTGTATTCTCTAAGGCTTCATGGTTTCCCATTGTATAGATGTGCTATAATCTAACCTATGAGTATTTAACTGGTAGAGATGGTGCTGTGATGAACATAAATGTGTATACATCTTACACATATATTCAGTTATTCAGTGATGTCCATAAATATACCAAGAGATGGTAGTTGCTATATCAAGGGGGAATTACATTAGAGTTTTTTTTAAAGATTATGCATACAAGAACTGGGGTCCGGGCCAGAGGTGTGGCGGGTGAAAAGATTCACCAGAGACAGAGTGGGGAACAGAACAGGCAGATCAACTGAAATACACTGCTGAGGGGAGCAGTGGGCAAGTCAGGAGAGGTCTGCTGCGCCATGTGGGTTGCTCCCTGGTGGGGATCAAACTCATGATGCAGTGGCTGTGGATAGCTTCGTAGGTTGAGTCTTACCCCTTTCGCCACCAGGGAGGACCCTACATTAGAGTTTTGGTATTGATTATTCAACTGCCCTCAAATAAGTTGTGCCAATGGAGATGCTGTACTGTAAAGGATGGTTTGAAAGTTTTTAGACAGTTCACACAACTGCCTTACCAAAAAAGATGACCTTATGTTTATAAACAGTGTCTATAGCAGCAACAGGATATGTTTGATTAGACTGTTATTTTGACATCTTTTTTTTTTTTTTATAGAGGCATGTTTATTTATTTATTTGTTTGTTTTTTTTGTTTTTATACAAGCACTGGGTAGAGTCAGAAGCGCGGGAGGGTGAGAGAATTCACCAGAGCCAGAGCAGGGAGCAGAGCAGGCAGAGGGATCGAACTACACTGCTGAGGGGAGCAGCGGGCGGCAGGAGAGGTCTGCGCGCCATGTGGGACCCTCCTCCGGTGGCTGGGGAGCAGCCGGGGATCGAACCAGCGCCGCGGAGGCCTCGGGCAGGTTCGCAACCCAGCGCTCAACTGCTGCGCCACCGGGGAGGCCCTATTTTGACATCTTTGTTCTGAATACCTTTGAGGGCTTGGGGATATATGACATTTCCTCTTTGACATGAGAAAGCTAAAGATTTCATTGCTGTAGACCTCAAAGAAGCTCTCTCGTAAAGCTTCCCCATAAAGTTGAGACTAGTTTTACTCCTAGGGCCCCTTGTTCATCAACTAAAACGTTTTTATTATTTTACATTCAAAGTGATAAGTAAAAAACAGGCAGATGCAAAGAGGAAAATCACTGAGTTTTAACCCTGAATTTTAGTTTGTGTAATTTCACAAAATTTTTCCATCTCCTTTTCCCCCAGTTTTATTTTTCTGGCTAAGTAGCCTAATCACATGATTCACAACTCGAGGGTCCACAATGACAAGTCTCCCTCCTCTCTTGGTCCCTAACCACCCAGCTCTTTCACCTACAGGCAACCAATGTTGTCATCTGGCTCTTTGTATCCCTCCAGATATATTTTATGCACACATAAGTAAATATAGAACTATTCCCTCAGCACAAATTCCATGTCCTTTGAAAAGTTCTGCAGGGCAGTGGTGTTATTTTTCAACTGGAAATGAATAACTTGTTTTGAAAAGTGCGTAACTCCCATTGGCTATCACGGGAACCAGAGACCCAGAATTGAACTTGTTCTCTTGGTATAGTCAGGGATTGCAAACAAGGAGTCCTTCAAAACAATTAAAAATGGTTGTGAAACAGTAGTGTTGATGGTGATGAGTTGGATACTGAGTAAAAACAGCTGCTTCCCCTGAGAGAAACCTGCATAGGGAGTTGGTTTGGGCTGGTTAAGAGGGAGTTGCTTTTATCTTGCTGGGAGTGTTGCAGGGCCTTTCTGATGGCTCATGTGAGCTATAGCTCAGGCTGCCTTTCAGACACTCTGCGTCCTTGAACTCCAGACCAGGCAGTTGGCAGGTGGTTGCCTAGTCAGATCTAAGAGGCATTGCATTGGAACGCATTGATTAAAGATGCATTAGTATGCATTCTGTGTGCCCACAGATTGCTCTTCCTTGCAAGGCTGTTCCTGTTGCCAGATCTTTATTTTCCCCCATTTGACAATACCACTTGCTTGTTAAAATATTTGGAAAATACAGAAATGTTGAAAGAGCGGGGGATATCACCTGTAGTCCCATCACTCAAAGAGGACTGTTGCTCTTTTCATGTGCATCTGATTACATTACATTATACTACATGTGATTACATGTAGTCGATTTTGTAAACTTTTTCATTTATGATAAGCATTTTCCTTGCCATTACCGAGCTTTGGTAAATCCTTTCTTAATCAGATCATTTATAACATGAGATGTTTTACAGAAGCCAGGCAGGAGTCATAAATGAGCAAAGCATGCTGGGTGAGAGACAGTAGGGAGTGGGACTTGGGAAGGATTGACAAACCCAGGTTAGCCAGAGAGGCAGCTGTTGCTCAGTTCCCATTGCTGCCACTTGGGGCACAGGCCAAGGGCTGTCAGTATTCCCATACTTACAGAGAAGCAGAAAGTCTGTTTCTTTTTTCTTTTTAATAAAGCAAAATTGGTTGGGGGGAGGGCCGTTCCTTCAGAAATTTTAAACATTTAGAGAATAGTGTTGGGAATAGCCAGAGTTGAAAGTCAAGAATATTTTCTCTTATTTGCATGAAACCTTGTTCCTTCTCCTACCCAATTAAAAAAAGTGACAATATTAAAGATGAAATTGAAATAATCTTCCCATTTTTAGATCCATTGCCCGTATTTCCCCCTGCCTAGTTTGTGCAGTCACTATCATAAGTTGTATATTCTTCTACCTAATTTTTTATACATATATGCTTAAATGCAAATGCTTGAGCATCATGTTGTCTTGTAAGTTTTTAATCATAATTATCCTTCTGCTACTTACTTTTCCATGCAGCTTATTTATTCATGTAAATATATATCCATAGCCATATCTATGTTTAGCTCTCTAAAACTCTAACTCAGGGTTGTTAAATTTTTTCAGTAAAAGATCAGGTAGTAGATATTTTAGGTTTTATTGTTCAGACCATTTTTGTTGCAACTACTCTACTCTGCTATTAAAAATACAAAATAGCAGACTTGTGTAGTTACAGCAGAGGTGTGTGGATACTAATGAAGCCAGATATAATTGTAAACAAACAATGTGACTGTAGTCCAATAAAACTTTATTTACAAAAACAAGCTGTGGACCAGATTTGATCTGTGGGCAGCGGTTGGTGGACTCTTCTAAATTATTTCTTTTACTGCTAAATAAGACTATTATCGGGCCTCCCTGGTGGCGCAGGCAGTTGAGCCCCGGAATGTGAAGCTGTTTGCAGTCTCTGCAGTGCGGGGTCAATCCTGGCTGGCTGGCGAGAATCCCATGTGGCGCAGCAGACCTCTCCTGTCTGGCCCGCTGCTCCCCTCAGCAGTGTGTTTCGTCAGTCTGCCTGTTTTGCTCCCCACTCTGTCTCTGGTGAATCGTCTCACCCTCCTGCGCATCTGGCCTGTACCCCAGCTCTTGTATAAATAAAATAAATCTTAAAAAAATAAATAAATAAGACTATTATCTATAATATAAATATACCTTATTTTATTTTTCAATTTCCATATAAGCAGAGATTTTGTCCAGTTTTTCTATTTTAACAGTGCTGCAGGATGCATTCTTGTACTTGTTTCCTGATATGTATGTGCAAAGGTTATTCACCAGGACATATACATACACAGATATGGAATTGCTGAGTGTTGTTTGTTTTTTTTAAATAACAGGTGGACCAAATAAAATGCTTCAGGTAAAATCTGACCAGTTTGTGACCTCTGTCTTAGAATCTCTATAGGAAACCAAGAATTATTGAAAATCCAATCAACATCTAGTTCTAGTTAGTAAGACTCCATGACAACTAGCTAAGGTGAGAGTGCATGAATCCACACTTGTAACAGTTAGAGAACATTCTGGAAGAGTGTGATTGCCATGCAAAATGTGCTAGTGATTTCCACAGCAATAAAACAGATGAGGATGGGGGAAAAACTCAATTTTCATGTGTAATAGCCACTTTAAACTGTGGTTGTTAAACATTGGAATGACAAGGTCTGACCGAAAAGGTATTCAGGATAAAGGTGATGAGCCAACTGCCTGACCTGTAGCTCTGTCTTTACTGACAATGCTGTGAGTTCTTCTAAAGAATCACCACTGTAATTAGACCAGCTAGAAGAAGAATAAGGAAGGCAATAAAGAAAGTATCAAGACATCCTTCCAAGAAAACACTCTCCTTTGAGGAGAACCCAGGGCTAGATTGTAAGCCCTGGTGGCAGGAAATTAAATTAGCCCATCTTCCTGAAATAATATATCAACAATACATGACTAGTTAGTTCGGTTGAGCTCATTGAGCTCAGAAAAGAGATGGTGTTCTATGTTCAGAGTCTAGGAGATTTAATTAATGGGACTCATACTTTGGGAATAGTGTAGGTCATTATCATTCCTTTGTTTTTATCCTTTTGGAGGGCTCAAAAATCTGTGGGATTGTGACAGAAGTAGCTGAACATCAAGGTCAGCCTGCTGCATGCAGCCTTGGCACCACACTGTTGTGATAGGTAAAAGAATTGGACAGCTTGGCTTCCTTAGGTGTATGTAATGCAGAATAATTAGTCCCCTCCCACCACCACCTCCCCTTACATGTCTCTTCAGGCCTGGGATCTTGTCTAAATCTTCCATGCACTGTGCAGAGGCCTCTGCAAAGGATATATGGGGTAGAGGGGTTTGAAATTGGCACCTAGACCAGCTTTTGCAGGCCTCTTTTGAAATGGAGGGAGAGCCAGGAAGGGATCAACCACAGCTGTAGCTTGGGGGCCATTGCCCTACAAATGAAAAGGAGGCCCAGCAGACAGACTGGCCTTTCTAATAATTGGTTCTTTCTTCTCATCTGGCAAAATTCTGATAGCATCTCGAAGATGATGAATGAGCCGATGGGCTGCCTTTTACATAGTTTTCATTAAATGGCTTGAGGTTTACTTTTTTGTGTGTGAGATTTATTTCTAGCTGGACAATGGTTAGGTATTTGGACCTCAATTTAATCTGATTTTTCTTTATGATGACTGCAAACTGAGCACGAGAAACTGTTGGTCTACTGATGTTGAATGCATACAATTAGGGTTCACATGTAATCTCTGGAATGATCCTTTGACAAGGGTTTGAATTAATTAATTTTAAACCAGTTTAGCTCACACATTACTTCTACCTTTGGAAGTGCCTGTCAGTCTCACAGTTATCCATGAGGAAGGAAAATTACCACTGTTTTACAGAAAACAGGTTCAGAGAATATAAGAAGTGTTCTGTTCCTTCATTCTAGACCATTTTATTTTACTTCATGTAACAGCTAGCAGTATGAAAAGTAACTTTTGTATTTCCAGGTAGGACTGACACAGTGTGTCTACTAACCTAGGTGCTGCGAATCCTCCTGTCCTTTTGTTGTCAGGGAATAGGTCTGTCCTCTCAGCTAAAAAGAATACTGTTATCATTGTTCTAAGTATCTGTTGAAATTACAAATATATCCTGTGGTCCAGCAATTCTTGGAACCAATTTTAGGAATTTATCATTACAGTATCATTTCCACATGAAAGGATGTCTTATGTTTTTCATGGCAAAATATCAGAAACAGCTGAAGTGCTAGAGTAGTTGAGTAATTGATGATGCTTCCATGCAGTGGACTGTTTTGCTGCTGTCATAGAAAGTATAGGATTCTACTGTTACTGAGGGAACAAATGTCAAGATGTGTTATTTAGTGAGAAAAGTCAGATGCAGCACTGTGCAGTGTGTATAACATACAATGCTTGTGTAAAAGGGGAGAGGTAAGAACGCATTAATAGATATTTACTTGTTATAAATAAACTCCCTCAGAAAGTTTAAAAATCTAGTAACACTTGCCTTGTGGGCAGGGACCTAGATACCTGGAGAACAGGCCAGGGAAGGGACCTCTATCCGGAAGGGCCTTTTATTTATTTATTTATTTATTTATTTATTTATTAAAGATTTATTTATTTATTCATACAAGCACTGGGTACAGTCAGAAGCGCGGGAGGGTGAGAGAATTCACCAAGCCAGAGTGGGGAGCAGAGCAGGCAGAAGGACCGAAGTACACTGCTGAGGGGAGCAGCGGGTGGCAGGAGAGGTCTGTGTGCCATGTGGGACCCTCCTCCGGTGGCCGGGGAGCAGCCAGGATTGAACCGGCACTGCAGAGACCGCGGGCAGCTTCACAACCCAGCGCTCAACCGCTGCGCCACCGGGAGGCCCCACGGAAGGGCCTTTTAAATCAAGAACCATGTGAATTACCTTTTGTTTTTTAACCTCTGGACTGAATTTTCAGGAGTCTGAGGGTCTTCATATGTACCTTTTTACTCTGATTTTCTTGCTCCTTCCTCTGTCCCAAAGGAACTGTAAATAATCATTTCTTCTGCTACCTCAGTATTTCAGTACCAAATAAGTTCTCCTTTTTGTTTTTAACTTAAAAATTTTCAGCACCTGTTTTCTTATTTGCGCTCAAATTCTGTTAAATTTATTGATTTAAATAGGTGCTTTCTATGTCATGCATTATACTTCATTTATCAATTTTCATTTATTTTAGAAGTGAAAAGTATTATCAGTACCAAATAGGGAAATCAAAAAGCACAAATGAATATACAGTGAAAAATGTTTTGTTTTTTTAATCTCCCCAGACCTCTAAATCTTAGCCCCTGCTGAGGCTGTCACCATTACCACCTTCACATATGTATTTCTAACACTGTGCGTATCATACATAAACATGCACGCATCTCCCTGGTGCATCCTGTACACTACACTGCACACACTGTTCCTTACCTACTTTTTACACCTAACAACTTTTATTATAGGATTGCATCTAGGTTAGCCCATTCCTTTTAGAGCCTTGCATAGGATTCCACTATATATATTGCTATAAAATTATTTTTTTTAGCCCTCGTTGGTACCACAAATAATGCTACAACTAATGTCCTTATATCTAGGATAAATTCTTAGAAATTAATTGGAAGGCCTCCCTGGTGGCCCAGGGGTTAAAGTCTCAGCGCTGTCAAGCTATACTGCCAGCTACTGCAGCATGAGTTCAATCCCCTGCCGGGGAGCTAACCCACATGGTTCAGCAGACCTCTTCTGTCTCACCCACTGCTCCCCTCAGCAGTGTATTTCAGTAGATCTGCCTGTTCTGTTCCTCACTCTGTCTCTGGTGAATCCTCTTACCTCCCACGTCTCCGGCCTACACCCCAGTTCTTGTATGCACAAATAAATCTTTAGAAAAAATTAACTGGGGCCTCCCCAGTGGTGCAGGCAGTTGAGCGCCACACTATGAAGCTGTCCGCAGCCTCTGCAACGCCAGTTCGATCCCGGCTGGTTGGTGAGGGTCCCACATGGCTCAGCAGACCTCTCCTGCTTCGCCCGCTGTTCCCCTCAGCAGTGTACTTTGTCAGTGCCTGTTCTGTTCCCCCCTCTGTCTCTGGTGAATCCTCTCACCCTCCTGCGCATCTGGGCTGTACCCCGGTTCTTGTATAAATAAATTAATTAATTAATCTTTAAAAAAAAAGAAAAAATAACTGCATGGTCAAAAGGTGTATTCATTAAAAATTTTGATAGTGGGCCTCCCTGGTTGCGCAGCGGTTGAGCGCTGGGTTGCGAAGCTGCCCGCGACCTCTTGCAGCGCCAGTTCGATCCCCGGCTGCTCCCCGGCCACTGGAGAAGGGTCCCACATGGCGCGCAGACCTCTCCTGCTGCCCGCTGCTCCCCTCAGCAGTGTACTTCGGTCCTTCTGCCTGCTCTGCTCCCTGCTCTGGCTCTGGTGAATTCTCTCACCCTCCGTGCTTCTGACTGTACCCAGTGAATGTATAAATAAATAAATAAATAAATCTTTAAAAAAAAATTTTGATAGCTAGTTCCAAATTGCTCTTTGTAGAGATAGTGGTAGTTGAACAGGGTCTCTTGGGTCTCTTAATAACGTTTCAGTCAATGACTGTCCACTTATACAATGGTGGTCCTTATAGGGTGTCCCATATAGCCTATGTGTGTAGGAGGCCAGACCACCTAGGTGTGTGTAACTACAGCCTGTGATAGATATATAGCAGCAAAATCGCCTATTGATAATGTTATATAAAGTATTACTTCAATTAAAAATTAAAATAAAAAATACCCCAAAAGATTACTTCGTGATGCATTTTTAGAATGTAGCCCTGTCACTATGTGATATTTGACTGTATAGTATCACTCAGACTTTTAGAAGATTTCCAGGGCATCCCCGGTGGCACAGCGGGTTAAGTGCAGTGCTATGAAGCTGTCCACAGCCTCTGCAGCGTGGGTTTGATTCCCGGCCGGCCAGGGAGATTCCCACATGGCGTGGCAGACCTCTCCTGTCACGCCTGCTGCTCCCCTCAGCAGTGTATTTTGTTTGTCTGCCTATTCTGCTCCCCGCTCTGTCTCTGGTGGGTCCTCTCAACCTCTCGTGCCTCTGGCCTGTACCCTGGCTCCTGTATAAAAATAAATTAAAAAAAAAAGTTCTCTTTAAAAAAATAAAATAAAAAATAAAAGATTTCCAGCTGCCTTATTGTATAGGGTAAGATAAAAATGTTGGTTGAATAGAGGGCAA
>NW_023600993.1:88231558-88252526 GCF_014898055.3 Talpa occidentalis
GCAGGGGATGTTCTCTCCATTTCTTTGTGTCTTCTTCTATTTTCTTTTAACATGTTTTTATAGTTTTTTTGTATAGGTCCTTTACCTCTTTTGTTAGATTTATTCCCAAATATTTGATTTTTTTTTGTTTCAATAACAAAAGGGATGGTCTTTTCGATTTCTTCTTCTTCAGATTTATTGTTTGTGTATAGGAAGGCTACTGACTTTTGCGTGTTGATTTTGTATCCTGCCACTTTACTGAACTGATTGATGAGTTGAATTAGCTTTTCTGTGGAGTTTTTGGGTTCTCTATGTAATATCATATCGTCTGCAAATAGTGATAGTTTGACTTCTTCTTTTCCTATTTGGATTCCTTGGATGTCTTTCTCTTGTCTTATTGCCCTGGCTAGGACTTCCAGTATTATATTGAAAAGCAATGTGAGAGTGGACATCCTTGTCTTGTTCCAGATCTTAATGGAATTGCTTTCAGCTTTTCACCATTGAGAATGATACTGGCTGTTGGCTTGTCATAGATGGCCTTTATGATGTTGAGGTATGTTCCTTGTATCCCAAGAACTTCAAGGGCTTTTATCATGAATGGGTGTTGCACTTTGTCGAAAGCTTTCTCAGCATCTATTGATATTATCATATGGTTTTTATATTTCTTTTTGTTGATGTGTTGGATAACGTTGATTGATTTTCGGATGTTAAACCATCCTTGTGCCCCTGGAATGAATCCAACTTGGTCGTGGTGAATTATCTTATGGATACATTGTTGGATTCTGATAGCTAAATTTTATTGAGGATTTTTGCATCAGTGTTCATTAGGGAGATTGGCCTGTAGTTTTCCTTTTTTGTGTTGTCCTTGTTCGGTTTTGGTATTAGTGTAATGTTGGCTTCATAGAACGTGTTTGGTATTGTCCCTTCCTTCTCAATTTTTTGGAAGAGTTTGTGAAGGATAGCACTAATTCGTCTCTGAATGTTTGGTAGAATTCATTTGTAAATCCATCAGGTCCTGGGCTTTTGTTTTTGGGGAGGTTTTTGATTACCATTTCAATTTCGCTAATTGTAATTGGTCTGTTAGGTGTTCTATTTCTTCTTTATCTAGCTTTGGGTGATTGTAGAGTTGTAGGAATTTGTCCATCTCCTCTAGATTGTTAAACTTGTTTCCATATAACTGTTCATAGTAGTTACTGATTATTCTTTTGATTTCTGCTGTGTCCGTTGTGATTTCTCCTCTTTCATTGATGATCCTGTTTATTTGTGCTTTCTCCCTTTTTCCTTTGTGAGCCTGGCTAGGGGTTTGTCTATTTTATTGATTTTTCAAAGAACCAGCTCTTGGTTTCATTGATCTTTTGGATTGTTTTTTTAGTTTCAATTTCATTTATTTCTGCTTTGGTTTTTATTATTTCTTTTCTTCTACTGGTTTTGGGTTTTCTTGTTGTTCTTTTTCTAGATCTTTGAGCTTCGAGATTAGGTTGTTTCTTTGCGTTCTTTCTTGTTTCTTGATGTGAGCTTCTATTGCTATATATTTTCCTCTTATACTGCTTTTGCTGCATCCCATACATTTAGGATATTGGTGTCCTCCTTGTCGTTCAATTCAAAAAATTTTTAATTTCTTCTTTGATCTCCTCATTAGTCCAATGGTCTTCCAGTAGTGTGGTTTTTAATCTCCATGAGGTAGGAAAGTTCCTTGCCTTCTTTTTATGGTTTATTTCTAGTTTGATGCCTTCATGGTCAGAAAAGATGGTTGATATGATTTCAATCTTGGTGTATCTGTTGATGTTTGTCTTGTGCCCCAGTATGTGATCGATCCTGGAGAATGATCCGTGTGCACTTGAGAAAAATGTGTACTCCGTTTTTTTGGGGTTTAGTGTTCTATAGATGTCTGTTAAGCCCAATTGCTCTAGGTCTTTATTTAGAGCTTTGGTTTCTTTACTTATTTTTTGTCTTGTTGATCTATCCATTGTTGATAGTGGTGTGTTGAAGTCTCCCACTACGTATGTGTTTTCTCTGATGTCTGTTTTCAGAGAGGACAACAGTTGTCTGATATATTTTGGTGCTCCTTCGTTTGGTGAGTATATGTTAATGAGTGTTATTTCTTCTTGAAGTATTGTCCCCTTGATCATAATGTAGTGACCATTGGGGTCTCTTTTTATCTTTTTGAGTTTGAAATCTGTTTTATCTGATATAAGTATAGCTGTTCCTGCTTTCTTTTGGTCCATTTGCTTGTAGGATTGTTTTCCATCCTTTAACTTTGAGCCTATTTTTATCTTTTGTAGCTAAATGTGTTTCCTGGAGACAGCAAAAGGTTGGGTTTTGTTTCTTAATCCAGGTTGCAACTCTGTGTCTTTTTATTGAAGAGTTTAGTCCATTTACATTTAGAGTTAATATTGATATGTTAACATCTGTATTTGCCATTGTGTTTGTCTTTCCTTTGATTTTATTTATTTATTCTTTTAATAACTTTTTTTTTTTTTTGGCCTTCTTTCATTGTTATTCGTCGCTCTGAGGTTCTGGCTTTAGAACTCCTTGTAGTATTTTTTGGAGTGGGGGTTAGTTGCAATGAAATTCCGGAGTTTCTGTTTGTCTGGGAAGGTCCATATTCTTTCTTCAAAGAGGAAGGAGAGCTTTGCGGGATAGAGTATTCTTGGTTGGCATCTGTTTTCTTGGAGTCTGTTGACTATGTCCTCCACTCTCTCCTTGCCCGTAGTGTTTCTTCGGAGAAGTCTGATGTCAGCCTGATTGGTTTCCTTTGAATGTTATCTGTTTCTTCCCTCTTGCCAGCTTCATTATTTTTTCCTTGTCCTGGATTCTTGGGAGCTTTACTATTATGTGTCTTGCTGTATTTTTCCTTTCGTCGTGGAAGTTTGGTGTTCTTCTTGCTTCTTGTATATCAATTTTCAGCTCCTTCTTCACATTTGGGAAGTTCTCTTCAATTATCTCTTTGAATATTTTCTCTGTTCCTACATCTCTCTCCTCTCCTTCTGGTATTCCTATAACTCTTATATTTCCTTTCCTCATGGAGTCCGATAGTTCCCGAAGTCTTTCTTCGTTCTTTTTCCTTCGTACTTCTCTTTCCTTCTCTGTTTTGGTTCTTTTTATTTCTGTGTCTTCAAGATTACTTATTCGTTCTTCCATTTCATCTATTCTGCTTTCATTGCTTTTCCCAGAATTCTTTAGTTCTTCCATTAATTCTTTGATCTCCTGCATTTCTTTTACTTCCCTCTTTAGGGACTCAATTTCTTTCTTCTGACCATTGTTTTCCCTCTCTAGGGACTCAATTGCATTCTTCTGATCGTTGATTATTTTTCCCTTATCATTGTTTTCCTTTATGACTTCTGTCAGTTTTTTAATCACGGCAATTTTAAATTCTCTTTCTGGAAGGCTCAGAAATTCTTCCAAGTTATTGTCGTTGCAATCTGGGGGCTGGCTTTCTTTTTGTGGTGTGCTTTTTCTCTGGAGAGTTGCTAGGTTGCGTGTGGTTCTTCTCCTCCCTACTGTCTGTTTTCTAATTTGCCGTATGCGTTGGGACACTGTGTTGTTGGGACTTGCCGGCATCTTGGGTGGGCTTCTCTGTTCCCCTCTGGTTCTTCCAGGAGTCATCTGTTAGTTTCAAGCAGCCTTTACTGGAGAAAGGTCCCTGTTCTAAAATGCCAATGTGGGGACACACTCCCCTGTGCGCCTGGTCTGCCCCGGCGGTGGGTTCCTGCTCCCCTCTGGGCTTGGACTGCAGGCCAGAGGGGGTCTGGCGTGGGCGAACTTCCCCCGCTCACCTCTGGCTCCTGAGGAAGCCTTCTGCAGGTAGTCTTTACTGAAGAAATGTCCCTGTTCTAAAATGGTGATGTGGGACACACTCCCTGCGCTTCTGGTCTCAGGCACACTATTCTGCGCGCCTGGTCTGCCCCGGCTGTGGGTGCTCGCTCTCCCTGTGGGCTCAGACTACTTGTTCAGAAGGGGCCCGGTGTGGGCTAACTCCCCAGCTGGCCACTAGCTCCTTCAGTAGCCTGTGCTGGGGTCAAGTCGCTAGGTGGCACCAGAGATCTCTCCTAGAGCCCTTGGGGAGCTGATTTTCCACCCCGTGGGACAGGGAGCAGAGCGGGGATGGTAGGGTACACCTCAACGGCTTTGGGGTGCTGTGTCTGCCTTGTGCCCCACCGTCGTGGGGAACCCACGCCCCTAATTTCGTGCCCCGGGTCTCAGTTCCAAAGCCCTCAGTTCCAGGACGCGGGCTGTAGCCCAGATCAGTGGCGCGGGAATGGCGCCTTTTGAATCCCGCTCCCCTGCCTGGGCGCCTTGTTCCTGCTCACTCAGGGAGGGCCTCCGCCCGGGTCTCAGTTCCAAAGCCCTCAGTTCCAGGACGCGGGCTGTAGCCCAGATCAGTGGCGCGGGAATTAGATTTTGTTCTTGATTAACATTTCACTTTCTTTTTTATCATGTTTTTAGCTGTTGAACAAACACAAAATATAGAGAGGACAGATGCATCTCAGTAATATTATTTTTAGCAAGAGAAGTCAGATATAAACTATCTACCATATATTTCCATTTGCATAAAGTCCAAGAGCAAATCAATTAATCTATAGTGATAGTAACCAAGACAGTGATTGCCTCTTTGTGTGTTTGTGTTGGGTGTGGGGGACCTATAGAGATTTGCTGGAAAGGGAGATGAGAGAACTTCTGGAAAGGGATGAAAATGTTCTTTACCTTGATCAGAATGGGGATATATATATATATATATATATATATATATATATATATACCTATATTGTGGATGTGGATATAAACATAGCCCATATACATATACCTAAGAACCTATCTAGATACATGTATGTCTAATATATACATATATGTATATAAACATATATGTCTAATATATACATATATGTATATAAACATATATGTCTAATATATACATATATATGTATATAAACATATATATGTCTAATAGATCTATATGTGGTAAGTCATATACTTAATGATCTATAAATTTCACTGTACATAAATGTTATCTCAATAATGTGTAGGAGAAAATGAAAAAGGCAAATCACAGTGTATAGTGAGGATTATGTTCAGCTCAAGACAAGTAGCTTACATTGGCTGCTCATCTTTTTATAAATTCTGAGGGCTAATGCCACCCTGTGGCCCATAACCAAAGCAGGTCACCTGGAGTGGCCTTCACAGGGAATAATTTACAGACCACAATACTGGGTCATAAGGAATTAGAAATAAACCAAGAATAAGTTCCTCATTGGTGTCACACTCTGCTGTGCCCCTCGAGGCAGTCTTGAGCAAGTCTGCCAAAAAGCCAAATGGAGGCAGATCCATAAAAGGCTGGCTAAAATAGCTTTCAGTGGAGGGCCACAAAACCGAAGGGAATGAAGTTACTTTCTATAAAATTAGAGTAGGACAGAGAGCCAGGGACAGCTTTGTCATTTCAGAGCACAAGACGAGAAACAGTGATATCTTTTTACCCAAAAGGGCCCCCAACACCCCCAAAAGTTACCAAATACTGGTTAAATAACACCAGTTGGAGGTTTGAAGGAAAGTTATATTCCTTAGCATTAGAAGAGGATAGGAAGGACATTTAAGCTATTAAGCTATGCTATCAGTCACTCACACCTTACGGTAAAATGTATCAATCCATTCAGGACACTCCCCGCATCTAACACCAAAATAAGAACAGACTCTCCACCTAGCCCTTAATGCTGACTCTTCCTCTAGAATAGCCAGGATGGAGGAGCAGGTAAAAATTGATGATCAGCCGGTGATGTTAGTTTCCAGAAAGTCAGTGGTAGTTCCTGATGCTCCTAAATGACTGGGGACATTCTATTACTGTAATTAAAATGAGATTGTCACTTAAATGCCAGATGAGCAGGTGTTTGGTAGGTGTAGGTTGTGGGTGTTGATGCCTCTACTATTATTGGAATGTCTGTTGCTGTTATATTTAATAGGGATGAGTTTTTAAGGGTACATAGGAAGTTATGGCTTTCTTAGGCTAATTCTACATCTAGTCATCTCTATATGGGATACTAACACTATCCCAGTTATTTTTTCTAGGAACAATGTCTTCTGAAAGCCACAATCACTTATCTCCTTTTTTTCTAATATTCTATTTCCTATTTTATCTCATCCAGAATTTTTCAAATAAAATAAACACTCATTGACTTTTTAACCTAATTTTTCTGCGAATGCCTCAATTAAATAGGAATGTCATGTTGGCTTTGGCTTGGCAATTTTAAAAACTTATATGTAAAGAATTCTTACATGTATTATTTTTGTCTGTATAAAATCTTGCAAACTGGTAACAACTGCAAAATATATGCCCATATCCTAGTGTTTATAACCTGTGAATGTTATCTTTTATGGCAAAGTCTTTAGAATTGTGATGAAGTCAAGAATTTTGAGATGAGATGCTTACTCTAGATTGTCATGTTGGACACAGCTACTATCACAAGTGTCCTTATAAGAGAGAGTCAGAGGGAGTCTAGCAACCTTCAGAGAGCAGGAAAGGTGAAGACAGAAGCAGAGAGTGGTGTTGATGCAGGCATAAGCCAAGGATTTGCTGGCATTTTCCTGAAACTAGAATAGGGAAAAGATTCCAAAAGTATCAACCCTACCACCCCTTTGATTTTGAGCCTCTGACCTCCAGAACCGTGAAAGGATAAATATCTGTTCTTTCAAATCATCCAACTTGGCAGAATGTATAACAGAGTCCTAGAAAACTGAAGTGATGACTAAACTAGCAGGAGTTTTCTGATGATAAATCAATGTCATTTGTTCAAGCAATGCCACAGGCCCCACCACCAAGAAATGACCAATGTTAACAATGCAAGGTTTACTAACTGCCTGCATTATTTTGAAGTGGACGTGTAAGCACTTTTATTCTTTAGTGTTATTTAAAAGCAACAGTCTCTAATCCAAAGTAGTTCATAATCATTTAAGGGTATGATGACAATGAACCTCTGTAAGGGCTAACAGGGTCAGATGCCTACAGAATTCAGTTAAGAATTGTTAGGAAGGTAAGTTATGGAAACAACCCAAATGCCCAAAAATAGACGACTGGATCAAGAAGATGTGGTATATATACACAATGGAATATTACTCAGCAATCAAAAAAATAAACTCATGCAATTTGCAGCACCATGGATGGAGCTGGAAGGGATCATGCTCAGTGAAATAAGCCAGAAAGAAAAAGAAAAATACCAGATGGTCTCACTCATAGCAGGAATTTAGAAAACCTAAATAAAGGACCAGGAAAAAGACTAATTATAATAAAGTAAAAATCAAAATCAATAAGCAACTATAAACCAGAGACACAATACGGGGGTGGTGGGGAGAAGGGAGTAGGATCAGAACAGGGGGGTGGGAATTGTATGGGGACTATAACCAAGACGAAAATGCATACATGTGCAAAAATGAAAAATGATGTAAAAATTATATAAAAATTTAAAAAAATGTTAGGAAAGGGACAAGGGGCGATAAGGGATAGGAGCAGGAAAAATTAATAAGATAAAATAATCCAAAATAAATCTTAAATAGCAAGCCAAGTTAAGCAATGCTACAGGTTACACATAAGTAACCCAGTTTGGTTATAACTCACATATATTTTTATTCTGTTGTGAATCATTATGGAAATGAAATGACAAGATATTTTCCAAAATGAAAAAAAAAATGACAATCCATTGAAAGATTAATGGTCAAAAAAAGCAGGCATCAAACAACTCATAGTAAATATATATATATATATACACATATATATAAATATTTCCCTTATTTTTTTATGAAGAGTTTACAGCATGGAGGGGGGCAAGAAAAGGATTCTTGGAGATATAATGTGCTGTATTTATAGCATTTCTACTATTAATAACATACTTGCATTCCAAGTGAACCATATTTGGTCAGAGAATATTATACTTTTAATGCATATTTCTATCCACTAATATTAAAAACGGTTGCAGTATTAGTCCTACGAGATGCTGGCCCACCTACAGCAGTTTCTCTGTTGTGTTATCCTAGTTAGTTAAGTTAGTTCAAAAAATATTGTAATCATTGCTTCTCGGCCTTTAGGCTGAGATCAAGTGTAAAAATTATAGTAATCTGTTGAAATTAAAAACAGTAGCCAATACATGTTGAGGAAAGCTTCAAGACCCGCCAGGCACTGAGTTAAGTGCTTTCCAGTTCAAATGGAATCAAATGCTTACGACAACCCTATAATTCTATGTTATACCCACTTCAAAGATTGAGAATTGTCTTGAAGGATCAGAATTCTTTTCTGTTGAGATCTTTGAAGTTGTCTCATTGCATCTGGAATATACCACGAGTTGGTTTGACTACCAGTACATTTTAAGACAGGGCTATGTAGCACAAAGTCTGAGCAAAGATGAAAAAGTCAATAAAATACTATTCCCCTGATGTCCAGCTGTGGGGGAGAGATTTTGAAAGAGCGTACACCCCTGTCATGCAAAAGACAGAAGCTGGCCACGACAAGTCAATTTCTCACCTGTGGGTGGAGAGAATAATGAACCAGTGGTGTCTAATGTGTCTCAGAAAAAAAGCTGGGACTGAGGATGGGCTATAAATTGAATCCACAGGTCTCCTTTGTCATAAATTCTGGCTCCCTGAAAATATCAGCTGCGGTATTTTAAAAGCAAATAGGCCATGTCGGCCTAGACTGAAAGCTTCCCCATCTCTCAAGGAAATCATGCAAAGCTGTAGTGGGGTTTACAGGAGCCCACCTGACCTGGCACCTGCTTACCTTTCCAATTTTGTTTCACATCATTGTTCATTCACACCATAGATTCCAGCTCCATGTCCTTACACTGATTCTTCAATGAACCTACTCTGCTCCTGCTTCAAGCCTTTTGCTCTCGCTGTCCCTCTGGCAGGAATGCTCTCCCCCAAATTTACACCAGACTCACTGCTTTCCCATCAAATCAATATAACCTGTAACCTGCTCAGAGAGCCTCTTTCTGAGCCTATACCTCTTCTCACTCCCCTTTTCGCCCCCATACTCAGGCACCCTCTGGTATTTTCACCAAGTGAATGTGTTTTATATTCTTAGTGACACAGTCACTCTCCAGTGCCCTTGTTTGAGCATTTATTGACTCATCTGCTATGATTTGTCCTGTTTACAGATGTCTTTTCAGCAAATATGTATCTGGCACATAGTATGAGCTTAATAAATATTTGTTGAATAAACAAGTGACTTTCTGAAATGTGTAACAGTTACAGAGATCTGATAGGAAGGACAATAATAAATACAACCTCTCACTGTAATAAAATGCTTAAATATAAGTCATAAAATTAAAACGGGGGGATGAAGAGGGGCATAAGAGGCAAAGAGGAAGTGGTGGGGAACATTTCTGCAGGGGACTCAATTAGGAGAATCAAGCAAGACAGACTTAGTGCTCTTTCCTTCAAAGATCTCTCTGCCTCCGGGCCTGGTCAGTCGAGAATGGTGAATTTAGGTGAAGAGATCTGTTATTTTAATCTGCAGAAGCAGAAATGGAAGGTCAAATAATTTGATCCAAAAAGCTGATAGAAAGGAGGCAAGCAGATTAAAACATATGTTTTATGTTTTAAGAGGTATTTTGGTCACCAATAAGATCAAACTGAGTCTACTCTTTGGTTGGCAAGAGCGGAGAGTGGGAGGATGGGAAACCAATGAAGTTTGCCTGGTGTGAAGACCCCACTTCCAGGGAATCCACACCACCTCTTCCAGGCTAGTTTTCTCTGGCCTAACAGAGTCCTCGGAGCTGGATTTAGGTTGATATCGGAGCCCAAGCACAAGGCAAGCCCTGAGCTGGGTTGCTGATTGAGGTGGCTTGGCTGTTAGAATCCCCATCTCTGCCCACTTTTAAATAATGCTTGAAACAGCTCCTTTTTCAGACGCAATTTCTCTTTTAATCACTTTCAGATCCTGCAGGGGCACTTTAAAAAGAGACATCTTTAGTTTGACTTTGAAGTATGTTGTTTGTTTTTGGCTAACTGCAAATGAGCAGACATTTTAATTGTTGATGTTTGTTATTATGATTTCGATTGGTGGTCTGCGTGGTTGTTTGGCAGAGTGTGAACAAATGCTCGGTAATAAAACTCTGGTCCTTAAACCAGTTTGAGGAGCTGGTACCCCAGCAGCAGTGTGGGTGCCATTCACGTCTTCTGCTCAGTTTCGACCATACTTTGTCCCGGAAAACCCAAAACATATTTGGCCCTGAGCACTTTTTCTCTTGATTTTTAATCTTGTGAGCAATTTAAAGGAAATTTAATCCATATGTTTCTGATTCATTTAAATCACAAAAACATTGGGTTTTGAGAGTTATTTGATGTCCAAATGCCTTTTGAGACTTTTTAATAAACTTTCCAAGTCGTGTTGCTTTAAAAACACATCCTCACGTTTTGCCAAGGGTGAATGGATTCAGGCTCCAAAGGATTTGGATTGAATTTGAAACTCTGAACTCGTAAATTACAACCATGTTAAGATAACGCCTGTGTCTACACAATAGCCAAGCAGCCCAGTAGAAAGCCAAAAGACTAGATTGCCATCCAGATGTTGCATAACTCCCAATGTGTGGCAGAGTATCAACGAAACATCCGGATGGTTTACTGGCTTTTTCCCTTTATTCAGTTGTTTGCTGTTAAGAGAGTTAAGGACATGGGTAGCAGCTGTCAGTCCTGGCATGCTGTGAGAGTTATTTTAAAAGAGATTCTATAGGCATATGTGAATTGCAGTGTTCATGGGGTGGGGTAGGGGGAAGAGAAAATGCTTTTCTTTTTCAAAGCAGGTTGTGCTGAGTAAGTTGCAAGATTCAGAGGGCTGCGAAAGAGGTTATCCAAGTGTGTCTGAGCATTCCTCAAGGGGAGTGGGGAAAGTAGATGAGTGGTTTAATAGTATGTGTGCTATTTTTTCTTACTGGAAGGAATATGTGGTAGACAAAACCAGTAAGAAAAAAGGTCTTTATCATCCTTTTTCCTAATAGGGAGAAAGTTCTAGGCATGCCGTGAATGGAATAAAAGTAACTTTAATTCTTTCATGAGATGAAGAGAATTAACAACTGATTCTGTATAAATGTGTCTTGACAAGAGACTAATAATTAAAACAATGGTAATATTAACAATGAAAACTTATAGACTTTTCATATTCTATATATAATTGAATTACAATCATTAAAATCATAATAACTAACTTGTAACAAATGTGGTAATGTCCTGTTCTAAGAATTTTTAGAATTTAGTTAGTGTCTAGCTAGTTCACTAGCTAGTCAACTAGTGAACTAGTTAGTCAGCTAGTAAACTAGTTGGCTGGTATACTAGTTAGGTGGCTAGCAATCAGGTTAGTTAACTAGTCTACTAGTTAGTCAGCTAGTTAACTAGTTTATAAACTAGTCAGCTAGTTACCTAGTTGATCACCTAGTGACTAGTCAATTAGTCATCTAGTTAACTGCCTTATTATAACATGAGCACTTCCTAAGATTGAACCCCAGGGTTAGCAAGGACATGGGGCTCTGCCCTTGTAAAACTTAAAGCATAAAGAAGCAGAGTGGCATATGTGTCCTGTGCTGGTAACTCACTCTGTCCTAAAGAGGAGAGGACACTCACTGAGCCCTCAGAGCCAAGTCTAGCTCCCAACTTCACCCACACAAAAGACTGTTCACCTGCTGTGGGGAGGGGATGAGCTGGTAAAGAGAGCGGGAGATGATCCACCACATGAATTTAACTTTAGTACTAGGTTAGAACTGTCCTCCAAACAAGTTGGGCCTCTCTGGAAAAATCAAACATGCCCTTCCTGATCAAATGATTCAAAGTGGGTCCTCTCACCCTCTTTAAGCCAGTCTCCAGAAACTCACCAGGTTCTGTTTTCTTCACAGTGTTCACTGTTATTTGAAACTAGGTGTTTGAGGATATTTTGTTCCTCCTCTTCCTTCTTGTGTAGAGTATAGAGCATATGGGGGTGGGGACTTCGTATTTCTTGGTCAAGGTGTTATCTCTACCTAGATGATACATAGTGGACAGTCTATAAATGTTTACAGAGTGAATGAATGAAAGAATGTTGGCAAAAATTGAGACAGAACATATGGTGTCTTTTCTCCCCCACAGGAAAGTTCTTCCCTCTCTGTGCCTCCTCTTTCTCCCTCCTGTCTTCCTCTGTCTCTTTACCTTCTTCTTACCCATCCATCTCTCCTTCCCTTTCCCCCCATCGAGGTCCTCAGAGTTAAAGACAGATGTGTATCTCTGAGTGGTCAGAAAACACCAAACACTGAGAACCCAGAATTGGCTAACGGGCACCATCTTGGACCTGCTTTGAAATGCACCTTACCCATTCCTGGGAAACAATGTAAAATCAGCCTGGAAAGAAAGTGTGCCCACACATTAGCCTGGGGCACCTGAAGAGATGACAGTCATTGTGACAATAATAACTAGAACAGTAATATCAAAAACAATGACAACTGAGACCCTACACCTCACCCGAGTTCACCTGAGCCCTACAGCAACCCATTGGGTTAAATACAAGTGTATTTCCTCATTATTTAAAGAAATTGAAGCTCAGAGAGGTTTTGGAATTCTCCCAAGTATAAGTCACTGGTACATGGAAAAATTGGGTTTTGAATTCAGGCATCTGATTCCAAGGTCTGTGTTCCTAGCCAAAATAGGAGATCAATAAATAGTTGTTGATTGATTGATAGATTGATTGATTGACTGGTTGATTTAAACAGAACTCCAGGTTGAGGGTTGTCACGATCTGTCCTCATCAGTCATTAGGTTGCCATGTGAAATGAAGATTATTTATCTTTCTGGAGTCAGTCGTTGTCTGATCTTTCAGTAAAACTCCCATCGAACCTGTCAAATTAATGTTATTTTTGCCACTAAAAGTTTTCTGAATAACAAAGAAGTACTCGATTCCAATTATAGCACCAAAACAGGGACCATCTCCATGGAATACTGTGCATTCCACAACTTTTAGATGCCTAAATAGAATTGACAATGAAGGGAAAAGACAACCAAATTCAGACACATAGATACCTTTGTCCATGTAGCTTCCCAGGGAACCAGAAAGCAACATAATAATTTGAGTTACAAAATTAACATTGCTCTTTGTCATTTGATCTATGCTTCTCAGGGGCTCTATATCCTTGTGACCTTGCCTACTGGATTATGTATGGTGCAGTGATAGGTGTGGTTGACCTTCAGGTAAGAACAGTAGCAAAGCCTGCTGCAATGTGACCTAGTACACCCTAATCATGTTGGTTGGATACTTAACACAATTTGTAAAATATAAAACCTCCTGAAAGGATCAGCAGCCAAACCCTTCCTTGATCTGTCCATAGCCTGGTCTCTTCATAGATATTTTCTGGGCCCATGGCTTCTCACCCTCTATCCATTGGTTCCCACTGTTGTTACCTACTCATTTACTGCCTTGCTTTCTTTCCTAACAATCTTCTTCACACCATTGTCTGCTTAGATCCACCAACGAAGATGATCTTGTTAGTTACAATTTCTTTAACTTCTTTTATAAGATATTAGCTATATTACTTGAATGCTTTTAAAATGGTATGATCTCTCTATTCTACTTTGTTTACCCACTACTGTTCTATCCATTCTTATTGTTTTAACATTCAGTGATTAGCTGGAAATCCAGACCCCTACTCTAGCACAGATCCTGTGGGGAGCTACAGATGCCCAAGACATGCCAATCGGAGTTGATACGTATCTCAAAGGTATAGCCACATCACATTCCACCACCTTACCCCCTCTCCTGCTGTTCTTCCTCACAGATTCCCTGAATCAGCCAATAGAACCAATATTTACCTAACTTGAGCCAAAATATGACTTGAGCCAAAATCTGAGGATAACACTGATTCTCCATTTTATTTAATCTCTACTTCTAATCAAGCGCCACACCCTGCTGATATTTCCTCAACATCTTTAGGTGTCCTTCTCTTTGCCATCCTTGTCATGATTGCCTTACATCATCTCTTCCCTGGAATACTACAGTTGTTTCCTTCCTTTCCCCTCAAATTTGTCCTGAGGGGGATGAATCGTCCCTCAAATGGTCATCAAAATATTCTGCCTACAAGTCTTACCTTGACTTATACTTGATTTATACTTGTGTGAAAGTTTTCAACTGCCTCATGTTCTTTTACAAAACAAATTCCAAGTTTCATAACATGGTGTGCATGACTCCAATATCACATCTCTTCAGTCTATGCAAACTCTGTCTATGACCCATTTTCCATGCTCCAGCAATCCTCATCTTCCCTGAGTTCTTGGGACAACCCACAATGCACTTAATTCAGCATCTCTGTTTACACTCACTTCCTTATCAGGAATGCCCTTTTCTCCTCCTGTTTCCCCCTTGATTACAGTCACATCATATGGGTTCAAATTCAGGATCACCCTTTCGAGAAGTCTACTTTATGTGCTTTCCATCAGCGAGGTTAAATTACCTTCCTCTGTTCTTCCATTGTGTTCTATGTTTTTCCCAATCCCAGCATTGACCACATGGTACAATAATTTTCTCTCTATTATTGTCATCACAAATGAGCTTCTACAAAGCAGAGAACGTGTGTTCCTTTTTATATCCCCAGGCCTAGCATAATTGCCTCGTAGTCGAGAGCATGAGTTATGGAAACAGGAAAACCAGGATTTGAATCACGGTTCTGCTACCCACTAAACGTGTGGGTAATAGGCTTTGCATTTCTAGGCTTCCATTTCATCATATGCAAAGTGAAGATATGACCAGCAGTTAGCTCACTGCATTATTGCAGGGCTCAATGAGAAATGCATGCAAATATAATTTACACGGTTCCTGGCACATGGTAAATATTAGATACTAAATATTCAATAAGTGGTTCTTCTTATTATAATTTAATAAACACTTTGAACTGAACTTAGGATGAATCTAGTTACAGGAGTAATGTCTTTCGTGAGCGACAAGGATTTGCGAGGAGCACACCCACTGGGAATGTGTGTCATATCCTAATAGGCCACTGTACGTCCGTGTGCACATGGGGTCGCTGGTCCTCCTGGAAGAAATGACACAAAGAATTAGGCCCCATTCAAGTCCCTGATTTGGTGTATGCTCCTTGACTTCCACATCTAAACTTTCAACCCCCACAATTACTCTCCCTTCTCAGCTATTCCTTCAATGCACTTATCATGACCTGAAATCATTTTATCTTTTAGATTGTTAACATTTTATTGTCTGCCTCTCCAGCTGGAATGTCCGTAAAAGCAAGGGCTTTATCTCATTTTGTTCTGTTCCCCAGAATCCACAATAAGAAGCGCCTGGCTCACAACAAGGTCTCAATATTATTCCTTGAGTAAAAACGCATACAATAACATCTTTTAAACATTTTGGTTTCAGGATTATTTACATCTTTAAAAAAATTGAAAACTTCAATGCTTATTGAAAGTATTGAAGATTGATTCAATGCCTTATGTGATTTATATCTATTGATACTTAGCATAATAAAAATTAAAATTAAGAATAAAATTAATATTAAAACCAAGTCTCAAAGAGATTCAGTTATTCAAGAGAGAGTCCCAATCTGAAGAACTAGAAGTAGCAGATCTTACTGAGGCAGAAGAGCTAGAATAAGCAGGGGAGAAAAAGTTTAGTAGGACAGGAAGGTTCTCATTCAAAGAGATGCCACTACAGCAAGAAACAGACTGCCACAGGTGATATATTTTCAGAATTGAAACATTTAGTAGAAGATTTGGAAAAGTGCAGAGTCACTCCTGAGATCTGAATTCATGTTTGGAAAGACCAATAGAAGAAGCATCTTACAAGTCAGCGCAAACAGAAATACAAGGAATTCTATTTTTTTTTTTTTAAGGAAATTCAAGGATGAAACTATAAAGGACTTAGGAAGTGGAGCCAGGAGTCTTCATAAGGAGCTAGCAGGAGCGCCAAAAGGAGACCTGAAGATGAAGGGAGGGACAAGTATCCTCAAATAATAGAAAGCTGTGAATCGGAGCCCATGCAGCCTAGTGTTCAGATAGAAAGAGTTCACGGAGGCCCAGGCGGGACAAACAAACAAAAGACAGGTACTCAGAGAGCCTGAGAAAGTCCCAAAGTTCAAAGATAAGGAGTGATCCTTCCAAGTTTTCAGAAAGAAAAAATGAGGTTCTTAAAAAGACTCTCACCCATAGCCCTCGGGCTGGAGTAGCTTGGGGAGCAAATGTTGAACCTTTAACTGGTTGTGTCCTGAGTTTGCTGTGAGCAGAACTAAAGGATCAGAGACATGATTTTTAGGAAATCAAACCAGAGGCTGCAGAAGAACAACCATTTGCAGAAAAGTTTTATCTTCTCTTGCACAGGAGAACAGCGAATCACAGAGGCAGGGAGATGCATTTTAAAGACCATGTACTCTTTTTTTTCCTGCTAATTTATTTTCTTACATCATTGTTCACTTTTGTACAACAATTTGCTTCTCCCCTCAGGTGTAGACCATGTGTTCTTGAGGTCCTGGCTCCCCAGTGGAAAGTCTCAGCTACTTATGAGAGCATTTTCACTTGCACAGGTCTTCACTTCTTCATTCAACTTGCATTCACTGAATAGCTACTATGTCCCAGACACTGGAGCTAGGCTAGGCTCCAAACACCAGGGAGCCTGGTGTGTGCGAACAAGACAGACAAGGTCCCCTCCATGGACTTCATATTCTCGTAGAAGTGACAAATAAGCAAGTGAATACATTAGCAGCTGAGATAATGAAAGACTGAACTCAACACTCTCCAGGAAATAGGTGGCCTGGTGTGGAAGGGCGAGAGTTAGGCATGCGAGGCAGAGTGGCCAGGGGAGTTGCTGATATGAACCTGAGTCCTGCAGGACAGGATTGAATCAACCAAGGAAAGGGCCAGGGTCAAACGTTGCCAGGCTGAAGGAAATGTGGGGGAAAGCTTAGCAACAAGGAAAAGTTGGTTGTTTTCGGAAACATGATGAAGTAGTTGAGGTTGGAGTGGTGAGACAGGCAGGGGCAGGGGGTGAGGACAGAGAGGACATGACAGGATGACTTGGGTCAGCTACTCATGTAATTGAGGCATCCGTGACGAGATTGGGGTGTCTGTCCCTCAGCTGGCTCCATCCTGATCACGCCAGGACGGAGGCCTGGTGTGGGAGCCCAGAGAGGGGGTGGAGGCTGTCACGCAGGAGAAGCTGTCACCATGCAGCATTAGCATAAGAAAGGGAGGCCCCTGGTGTTTGGGCTTGTCACCCTGTGGTGACAGGGCGCACAAATGTGGGCAGGCATGGGGAACAGAGGCCGTCAGCGTCTGCGCTGACAATGTTGGGTACCACAGCTGTCACTCTGCCGGGGCCGGCCCGCCCCCACTACCCACGCTGCCATTAGAAACGGCAGCTCCTCGCCCACTGCTTTTATTTTCACACAATGTGTCAATAGTTACTTGGCAGGTCTTTGCTAGGAGACAGAGGCGGGGCATACCTGCTCACTGGCGCAGAAGAGTGTGCAGGCCCCACTCCCCAGCACCCTGGGTGGGGAAGACCCTCCATGGTTCGTGCCCCAGGAGGCAGGGCAGCGCGCCTTGGGCTCAGACAGAGCAAGTTCCTTGACTTTACCTCCCCCTTCTTGGCTTCCCTACTCAGCAATACCACACAGGCAAATAAATACCAAGTTAGATGGAACAAAAGATGGTTTAAGAAATGGGTTTGTTTATAAAGGAAACTTTTAAATGACTCAAAAAAGAAAAAACAGGTTGTATTTGGGTTTTTTTTGTTGTTGAGACCTTGCTTTCCATCTGGCCAACCCTTCTGTGCAACAGAAGCAAGAAATGCACAAAGATGTCCAATACTCGACGAAGCTGGGGAAATGCAGAGCAGAATAAAGATGGATGGAGAGCACCTCTCCGCTACTGAGCATTCACTACAACCACCAGCAGCACAGCAGTGCATCAGCTGCTGAAATAATGTTGCTGCAAGTGCTAGGTTTGTTGGAGGCGATGAGCAAGGAGCTGGACTTGCATTATCTCCTTGATCCTCACAAAACCCATGAAGGAAAAACAAGCACCAGGTAGGGAAGGAAGTTTGGGGCACCTTAAAAGGGATGCAGAGCGGACTCTCTGTCTCCACAGCTTGGCTTCTCATTTAACCCTCAGGATGACCCAGAGAGCTGGGGACTAAGGATAAAGAAACTAAGATCAAGTGAGGTTAAGTGCTGGTGCCAGGATGCAAACCAGACCTCGCTTTTTCACTTTTCCTGGCAGCCTCTTAACTCTGTGCTGTGCTGGCTGCTCCAGGCGCTGGCTTCCCTGTGGTCAGTTTCTCATCTGGATCGTTGGTTTTGTTTGTGTGCTCCTTCCAGATGTCTGACAAAAAGCAGTCTTCTGCTTCAGATTGAAGCAAGGTGCAAGTGCAGGCAAGAACTGGAACCACAGCTTGACCAGTCCTGCACCCATCCATTCTACAGAGCCCCCATTTTCCTGAACTCCAGCTCCTCTTATTTGCAAGACAAGGGCAATGAAGTGGAGAGAGGGACACACAATTTTATGCTTGCAAAATAGTGGCATAGCTAGAAGGTCCATTGGGACCACCCAGTGCAACCCCCTCATTTTACAGCTGAGGAAACAGGACCCCAAGGTTAAGTAACTGCCCTAGGGTCACACAACCCATTATCGGCAGAACCCAGATGGGAAATCCCCAGACCCCAGTTTGGGCCTGAACACTAAGCAGAGTGGAAAAACAGATGCAAATGGCTGTATGTGCCTCTGAAATCTGGGTGACATCCATGGAGACCATCCCTAAAGGCATTTCCTCAAGCCTGCTTCATGTCACTGGGCCCGCCTGCAATACCCCACTGCAACACCCCATCCAGTGCTGCACTTAGGGGTGCTCACGAAAGAGCTGCTGGTGGGCAGGAGTCCACAAGTCCATGTATGCGGGACCACTGAGGGGCAGAGTCCCAGAGGCAGCTGGGAGCTCCTACCCTGAAAACTTAAGGTTCACACAGATCCTTAATAGCCAACAGCAACCACAATCTCGAGCACTCACTGTGTGCTCAGCAAGCCAGAGAGATGACGACATGGGCTTTTCTTCTTCCTTCTTCCTTTCCTTTCTTCTTTTAATTGATCAATGAGCACCCTCAGAAGGAAAGGGGGAGGCAATGTCGCCTGAGCTCTTCTGACTATGAAACCCCTTATTTTTCTCCCACATCTCTTAAGGTTGTTCTGAAGATCCTGGAAGGGCTCAAGAGGACAAGGACGGGGCAGATTGGAAGTCAGGGGCCCCAAAATGAATGGTCTCCTCGTAACGTAGAGACATTAGTACTTGGGTCTATGGTAAACCACCAACAGCCACGCAGCTAGTGGCAGACTCGGCCTGCCATGTGCATGTACGGAGCTCCCAAGCTCAGTGTAGGATGAGCCTGTGGCCAGTTGGAACTTTTTCTTCTTTAGTCCTAGGCTGGTGACCACAGCTGGAAGGGCTGGAGAATTCTGGGGGAACAGAGTAGCGAAGTGTACTTTGTTGCCATGGTTGGATTCTAGACAAGAGAATCTACACACCATATCTGTATCACTTGGGGAAATTATTAATTAGCTTCCCACAAGCAGAGCTCACTGCAAAGTCATCCCTGCCCCAGAAAAAATGCACTCTCCCCCTCTATACTTTCTGCATGCGTGGATTCTGGTGCTATGAAACTGCAGCAAAAGGCATGAGTCTGGAATTGTAAGAGTTAAATACCATAAGCAGTGTGCGTTCAAGGTAATGCGCAGAGAATCACACTGATCACACTTTATGATCTGCACGGCCCTCTGCCTGTGCTAATGACACCTTTCCTGGCATGAGGCTACTCAGTAGAGAGACTGCAAGAGGGAATCCCTCATGCCCTTGCTACCCCCAGCAAAGGCATGGTGTACTTAAAGGGCTCCTGCTAAACACCAACACACTGTTACTTAACCCCCTCTGTTTCAGTTTCCTGAAACATAGTACCTTAGTCTCTCAAATATAAGGTTTGCCAAGAGAATCAAGACATTAGACAGCCAACATGAACAACCACCATAGGATTCATGAGAGGGGCTTAGAAAAGACAGGCGTGGAAGAGAAGAGAAATTCAGCCTTGTGTCGTAGCTTCTCAAAGACTTGTTTTCTTCTCTCTTATCAAGCTGGAAGGTCTCGGGGGAAAGACAGTCTGATGCATTGCTGTATTCCCACTGTGCCCACATAGTGTCTTCCACACAGCAGGCACCCAATAAATATTTGTTTAATGATGGAGCTGAGATCCAATGAAGACAATTCATGCAGAAAGCTCTGTTTCACCCAGTGGTTGATGCAGCAGTAGGAAGGAGAATGCAGTGAGGGTAAAGCCATGTCCAATTCAGTGACTCCCACTGATGGCAGTTATCAGGCTACATAGGTATGTAGTGAAAGGAGATTTCAAAAGATCCTGCTTGGTTGCTTTGAGGACACAGCTGCAGTAGACAGTCAAATGTTCAGGTCCTCACATCTGTTCGCCAGCTCAGCAATAGATACTGAGACCCATTTCCTAGAAATCTCTGTTTTGGTCTAGTCCTGATCTGATTAAACTAAAAATCCACCCAGGCCTCAACACTAACTCCCACCACTGAATAGACTTGTCACCATAAACACTTGGGGCAGAGCTCCCGTCCCCATCCTACTTTTCCAAATCCATTTTTATCCCTTCTCTCCTTCCCTCCACACAGAGACTCTGTGAAGCACACCTCTGGGAGTTCTTACTCTTTGGCTTCCCATGGGAGCTGGACTATGGAAGGTGCCAGTAGGTGATAGGAGAGTGAGAGCAAAGTGAGATTGTGATATTGAGTCCCCTGGATCATTCTCTGATGGGCCAGTGAGGCAGTGGCTGCACTTCTGAACCAGAAGCCAAACCACAGCCTGAGATCCTCTTAGAACTCAGCTCTCTCATCTCCATGAACAGTCCACGCCTTTATCACTTCAGTCTAGGGTTGCAAAGCTTCCACCTACTGCGATGGCCTAGCTACTTCTCCATCTTTCAGGGTGTCC
>NW_023600993.1:88252626-88286891 GCF_014898055.3 Talpa occidentalis
TTTGATTACTATGTAACCAAAGGTAGGGTCTGCCAGCCCACCCACTGAGAGCCAGAGAGCAGGGACTGTTTTGGCTCCTTAGTGTTTTTCAGATCTAGCTTGGTACTGGTACCAAGCAATAGCAGAATGAGTATTTGCAAAATAGCTGAATGAACTACAGCTAGAGCGCCTCGAAGACAAAGACATGTTCCCAAGAGCCTGTCCCCACTGCCTGGCAATGGGATGCTCAAAATTTAAAATACCTACTCAATTTCTCCTAGAACTTCTTCTCCCCCAATCACCCCAGCACTAAGAGGATCTCCTCTTCTGGCATCCACTGCACACCTGGCTGGTGCATTCAGTCTGCACAGGTTGCTAACTCTTCTCCCCACTAGAGGGATGCCTTTTGAAAGCAGAGGAGAGGGGCCCTCTGTCTCAATCTCCCTACAGCAAAGTGCTATCCCCATTACCGGGACTAAGTTTACTTCTACTCCTACACTCTTACCTACATGCTGCACCCTGACCGACCATTCTCCCTGGCTATTATGAATTTGTCTCTCTCATGCCTTCCATTGCCCTGACAATAGCACCCTAATATATCATGGGGAAGTCACAGTAAGATTTAAATGGGATACACCCCTCCTCCTGCCAGTCAGAGTAATATCTTCTGGCCATAGTGATCATTTCATGGCTGAGCAAGTGACCCAGTTAAAGCCAATTGCTTTCGGCTTCCCCGGTGGCGCAGTGGTTGAGCGCGGGGTTGCGAAGCTGCCCGCAGCCTCTGCAGTGCCGGTTCGATCCCTGGCTGCTCCCGGCCACCAGAGGAGGGTCCCACATGGGGCGCAGACCTCTCCTGCCGCCCGCTGCTCCCCTCGGCAGTGTGCTTCGGTCCGTCTGCCTGTTCTGCATCCTGCTCTGACTCTGGTGAAGTCTCTCACCCTCCCGCACTTCTGACTGTACCCAGTGCTTGTATGAATAAATAAATAAATAAATAAATCTTAAAAAAAAAAAATTAAAAAAAAAAAAATAAAGCCAATTGCTTTCCAGGACTTCTAGAAATGAAAAGCATCATTTCTTTTCTGAAGGAAATCCTAGAGAAAATTCTGATTTCCCTTGAATGGTGCAGAATGGAAAGACCCAGTGATAGTGGACATCTAATGAGCACGCAGGGAGAGTCTAAAGCTTACAGGACTGCAAGGATGGGGGCACATGAGGGAGTCTAAAAACCAAGAGAAATCTTGAGTCTTCAGTGTGATGGCTGAACTGCAGGATCGAACTTTGCCTGAAGGTATCCAAACTCTGGTCTTTTCTATACAATGAGTAATATTTTCCCTTTATTATTGACACACATTTAAGTTGTTTTTTTGGTTGAGCATGCAAGAGTCCTAACCACTACATCACCCTTTTCTTTCTAGCCACTGGTCCCAACTCTTTCCTGAAATCACAGGAAATCACTGGAGCTGCTTTTCCTCTGGCCTTACCTTCCAACACAGTGAGGGCCAGGGTCGGCGGGGACACAGCACAGGAGGCCCCTCAGGGTCATCACTGAGGGCAGTACCTGCGCAGTCCTCATAGAAGAGATGCAGATAGGAGCGGACCCCATACCACTTGCCATCTTCCACGTTAGGGCCACGGCTGCAGCCACAGGAACGGTCGAAGCTGGGCATCCTGGGATCCTGTGGGAAAGGTAAAGTGCAGCAGAGAGGGATCAGTGAGAGCTGGCCACAGTGACTCTCCCAAGCCCCCTAAATCTTTGTACCCCATCTACATCACTTTGCATTTTAGACACCCTATACTCATAACACAACCTTGATTCTGGCATCCTAGCCTGTCTTCCTCAGCACCAGGAAATGAGCCAGTGCACTGAGCTGCTTAGCCCAAAGTTTAACAATTGTCTGGAGGCCAGGCAGGGGCAGGAACTGTGGGTTCTAGAGTCTAACTGCCTGGATTGAAATCCTAGACCCAATACTTTCAGGCAGTCACTTTAAACAAGTGCTTTCACCTCCCTAAGCCTGTTTCCTCATCTGCAAAGCAGGGCTAACATTTATACCTGCTTCATACAGCTGCTGTTGGCGCCGAGAGATGGTAGATGTGATCAGTGTTACTGTAATTCCTTCCATTATTAGCTGCATACTGAAATTTTGGAGCCCCAGGTCTGGAGGGACATCCCCATTTCCTCTTGAATCATCTCCCCTTTCAGGACACTCTTGGCAATAAGTGTCATGACTGACACTTGTCCAATCAGGCAGAGCTGCCCAAACTACAAAGGCCTAAAAGCTCCCTCCCCAGAGCTGCCTCTCAGAAGACAACAACCTCCAAGTACCAAGGAATCTTGACTCTGCAGGAAATCAAAGTCAGGTGAGGCTCGTAGTAGCTCAAGGGCTCTCAGATTTCTAGAGAAACCAATCTAAGAGCTCTTCTTTTCACAAATGGAGAGAGATGCTGAGGCCTCGGGAATAGAACACTGTGTAGCCTGTGTAGCCGCACTCAGGTAGGACTAAAACCAAAGCTGGGGGCTACCGTGGGAAGAACTGACCCTCATGAGGTCCCTCTGAGCAGCTTCATACACAGCGAGGCAAGAGCCTAACCAAAGGGGGAGGCAAATTTCCACTGAATCCCCTGCACGGAGAGGCTCACCACACACGCACAGAGAAGTACACAGGCGCACGCAAAAAACAGACATCCACAGACGCCCGCAGACACACTCCACAGAAACACAGGCCAACACAGACGCAGCCAGACACACACATACACGGAGTCACACGCAGACGGACACACAGGACACACACCAGTTTGTGTTGGGGTGATTCTTGGCGTCCCCACGGATCCACACAAAAACACAAGGGCGCTGCCTTTAAATCGCGCCGTCACCCACAACTCGGGGGCGCGGGGGGGATGGAAAGACCAAAAAAAATTTCTTTTTTGACGGAATGGAAGAGACCAAGACCTAGAGGCACAAACAGGGCGAGAGGCTCTGGAGGCAGGGGTGCCCCGAGGGGGCGGGGCGGGGCGCCGCGGGGGGCGGGGCCAGGGAGGACCCGAGCCCGCCTGAGGCGCTCCGCCGGCCGGGGAGAGGGCGCGGGAGTGGGGGCGCGAGAGGCGGCCGGCGTCCCCGCGCAGGGATCTTTAATAAAGAAACCCTGGGGAGGGCGGGAGTGGGGCGGAGGGGCTGCGGGGCTGGGTTAGGTCCTCGCCTGCAACCCCCAGCCCCCTTCCTCCAAAAACACGCGGGCTCTCCAGCCTGCCGGCACCAAGGAAGGTGACCTTGACGCAGCCTCCCCTCGGTCTGGCCCCTCCCCCTCCCAGGTTGGGGTACCCAGAGGGGGTGCGGCAGGCGGTGGGGGCAGGGAGGAAGGAAAGGACGCGCAGCACCCGAGCGCGGGCACCCGGGGCGAGGGTTGCCATAGGAACCGCTGGGCGTGTCCCTCCGCGGGACGGGGAAGGGGGTCCCGGCGAAGAGGAGGGGGCGCGGGGCCCGAGGGGTGGGAGGCTGCGGCGGAGCAGGCGCGGTGGGGAGGCGCGGGGCAGGGACGGGCGCCGGGCCTGACGGTGGACGGACTCGCGCGCCTCGGAGCGGCCTGGCCCAGCTCTGCTCGCCGGGGCCCCGGACCCGCCCACTCCCGCGTGCGGGGCGCCCAGATGCCGAGATGGGGTGTCCTCGTGGGGGCGAGGCCAGGGAAATTAGGCCAATTCTCCCCAAGCTGGGCGCACTAGTTTCTGACCGGACCACCCTTGCTGGGTGGGGACAGGCTGCACCCCTCCTCCTAGAGGGAAACAGGCGGGTGGGGGTGGGTTTTAGTAGAGAGGTGGGGTAGGGGTCTTGCCCTTGGAAACCGCCACCCAGGCCATCAGCTCTGAGGTGTCTCGGGGCGCTGGGGCCGGTGAGGTCTCTGCTTCCTACTACTTTCCCGGAACCCCACCTCCCCAAATCTGAGCGCACCAGGGCTTGGGCGCTGCCGTCCTGCCTGAGACGCGACACGGACCCGGCTGGGGGTGCGGGCAGGGGTGGACGGTTCTCCGGAACCGGGGGAGGGTGGAGTGGGGGGTCGAGCTGCGCGCGGAGCGGGGCTGAGCTCACCTCTGCTTGCTGTCTCCGCTGAGCAGCAGCCGCACTCGAGCCGAGCAAAAGCGGGTTCAGTCGGCGCCTGCGCCGCAGTCGGGGTGGGGGGTTTGGGGGGGACGTTTGATACTGGATTGGGAGGGGCCCCCGGTCCGCCTCAAAGGCTGGCTCTGCAGACTGCAGACCCCTGCAGGATTGCGAACCCAGATCTCCTTCCAGAGTTCCGTTCACTCGCTGAGAGTACAGGCCCCTCACCGAGACCCCACCACCTCCCTGCACCCACCCCTTCAAGCATCCCTCAACCTCTCATGGACCTTTCCATTTCTCGCTCCAGACCCTCCCCTCCAAGCGAAGACCCTTGCCCTTCCCGAACCTTCATTTCCTCCCGGTACCCTCAATTTTCTCTCTGGTCTCCATTCCCCTCATGGAGTCCCCACCCCTGTCTACAAACCTTCATCTCACTGACTCCCCAACCCTCTTCACAGACACCCATCCCCCTCTCTGCTCCCAGCCCATGGTTGAGTCCCAACTCTCAGTGGGTTCCTCACAGGAAATACCCTCCTGCTTGTATGGGGGGGTCCCCTCTTTTGTTACCCCTCTGATGACTCTGGGGTCATGATCTGTGGGAAGAACACGGGCTGCATGTCTGTGTGTTTGGCAGAGTCAGGACAGGTGGGTGTGAAGAAGGCCGCTGGCACCCCAGCTCGGGGTCAGGGTGCCCCTGGACAGGGGGGACAGGAGGGTGTGATGGGGGTGCAGAGATCAGGGGAGAAAGACCATCTCATAAGGAACCTGGCTCAATGGGGAAGACAGCCCAGGAGAGAGCAGAAGGATCTAGAAGAAGACACAGGGATTCTAGACTGAGGGACAGTAGACAATGAAGTAAAAAAATAGTTGGATGGGAAAGGGAGTGGAAGTCAGAGTGTGGGCCCCTGTAGTTAAAGATTTTAGATGTGGAACCTCATAGGGAATGAGCAGTTCTGTCTCTGCTGCTCAATAGAATTTTCTGCAAATATTCTCTGTGATGCCCATGGGGGAGCCATTGGCCACATTTGGCTATTAAGCATTTGAAATGTGGCTAAAACAACTGAGCAACTGAATTCTAAATTTTATTTAATTTTCATTATGGTAAATGTAAGTTTAAAGATTTATTTATTTATGCATACAAGAGTTGGGGTATAGGCCAGAGATGCGGGGGGTGAGAGGATTCACCAGAGACATAGTGCGGAACAGAACAGGCAGATTGACTGAAATACACTGCTGAGGGGAGCAGCGGGCGAGTCAGGAGAGGTCTGCGGTGCCATGTGAGCTGCTCCCTGGCCAGGATCAAACTCATGTTACAGTGGCTGCAGATAGCTTCATAGGTTGTGTCTTAACCCCTCATGCCACCAGGAAGGCCCCAGTGAGTCAGTTTGAATGTTCCAGTCCACTCAAGCCCCCAGATAACATCAGATGAGCAGATCATCCCACTGGATCCCATAAACCCATAGAATCTTGAGAGATAAAATGGTGGTGTTTTAAGCTATTAAGTTGTGAGATGGTCAGTTAGTCAGCCGATCTCCATGCAGCTTGGCTTGGGTTACTTTAGCAAGGGGTCTGGGGACCAAAAGGGAAACTTCCACAGTTGAGTGTTCCTCAGGGACTAAGGGGAAAGAGAGAAAGTGTGATCTCTTAAAAGTTAGGTTCAGGGGCTCCCTGGTGGTGCAAGGGATTAAGATACAACCTATGAGGCTGTCAGCAGCCACTGCAGCTAGAGTTTGACCCCTGGCCAGGGAGCTACCCACATAGCGCAGCAGACCTCTCCTGGCTTGCCCGCTGCTCCCCTCAGCAGTGTGTTTCGGTTGATCTGCCTGTTCTGTTCCCCACTCAGTCTCTGGCGAATCCTCTCACCCCCCACAACTCTGGCCTGTACCCCAGCTCTTGTATGCACAAATAAATAAAACTTTAAAAAAAAGTTAGGTTCACACTGGCACAGCATTACTTTCACCTCTATTGGTTAAAGCAGCCCTTACTGTGGCCTCTAAGGCCTTAGGTGATCTGTAACCCCACCCCCTACAACCTTTCCTCCCTCCTTGATCTCATCTTCCCCACCCCCTCAGTCATGGTATCCCAGCCATGGTGAACCTCTTCAATGAACGGTGCACGGGGAAAACTCCTATCTCAAAGCTTCAAAGCCTTGGAACTTGTTCATTTCCCTGCTTTTATTGCTCTTTATCCAGATATCTGCGGATCTGTGAGCAACATGACTGCTGTTGTTTTGAATTGGTATGTTATAAAACAATAGCAACCGGAAAAATTCTTTGGCCCAGAGGTGACCCTCATAGCTCTGCTCGTAGCACATTGGCCAGATTAATCACATGGCTTTGTCTAACTTCCATGGGACTGGGAATTATATGTGAAGCACATGGAAATTTGGTGAATAGGTTATGTTTTTACCAGTATTTAAATGAAAACCTCTTTGCCAAGATGACATATAAGCAGAGACCTGAAGAAGAAACCAGCTTCCCCAGCCTATCCTGACTGATACAACCCCTCCTCTAAAACAGTGCCCTCTCCTCACTTTATCCCATTCATCACATGACATTGTCACGTATGGATCTCTTCACTGGATGTGGATTTCCATCAACTGTTGTGTAAGCTTATGAAGGCAAGGCTTGCTTGCTCATTAATGAATTCCCAATCCTAAAACAGTGCTCAGCACACAATAGGCGCTCAGTAAAAATTTGTTGAAAGAGTGAAGAAATTTAGCAGTTGAATCTCACACACATAGGAGAGGGGAGGGCCTAAGGACACCCTGACATTATTCATAATTTGCAATAAAAGCCAGAGAGGTCAGGAATCTTCTTTCAGTCACACAGTAAATCTTCCATTGATCTCACACCCCAGGCCACTTCCCTTCTGGGTTTGTATCTAATCTCCAAAGTGATCCTCAGTCTCAGATTATTTTTGAGAAGAGAAAGCAGAACTTGACATTCATTTAGTTAACAGGAAACCCTAAAATCAACAGAGAATGAGAAATTGGGTTGCTAAGAAACATAGGATGATGGGGGAAAGTGTTGGCATACATTGCTAGGCAACCTGGAAGAAGCTAGACAGGCAGATTTGGCTAGAAGGCCCTTTCTCCCACCTTTCCATAGGCTTCTAGAATGCCAAGGTAGATATGTGTTTTAAGACTTCTAGTTCAACTACGTACCTAGACAGATGGGAAATGAGGCCTCAAAGGCTAGGTGGTTAGGCCAAGACTCCTCCAGTTTCTCAACAAGAGGAAAGGCAAATGTTGTAGGACACAGGACAGTCACCTGGTATGGCTGAGGCAGTTTCAGGATAGAGGCTATAGCTTGAAGGGCCTGTTTATAAAACAATAAAGAAGTCAATGGCAAAAGACCTTGAATGTCAGGCTAAGAATGTTATAGGGCAGCCCTGATACAAAACGGGGTGCCTGACTGTGGGTCCTCACCCGCGCGCTTAAAAGGACTTATCAATGCTCTACTGCAGGCACACGCGAAAGGTTAATAAAAGGTTTATTTACAAGGGAAGGGCAAATGAGGAAATGTACAGCTCAGGGAGAAAAATGGGAGACAAAGTTTTAAATGCGTCCTACCCAATCCGCCGATCTGGAATCCCAAATGGCACTCTGAGAGCTGGCCGCGAGCCAGGAGCCGTGAAGCCAGGAGGCGAGCGATAGCAAGCCCCCCCCAAGGCCCACGTGTTTGGTTTTTATACCCAACCTGGCTGCCCAACTCCACCCTCAGGTCCCAGCCACCTTCCCTTTGGTAGTGACGGGATTTGTCTTTCCCAATGTCCTGATGGCTTTGGTCTGGAGTGGGGGTGGAGCCCACAAAGCCTGCATGGAATTAGCTCAGGACATCCTTTCCCCCTAACAAGAACTTTATAATTTTAAAAGATTTATGTTATTGATTTATGCATACAAGTACTGGGGTGTAGGCCAGAGGTGCAGGCTTGAGTGGGGTGGGGGGGCAGCAGTGAGAGGACTCACCAGAGACAGAGTGGGAAGCAGAACAGGCAGATTGACTGAAATACACTGCTGAGGGGAGCAGCAGGAGAGGTCTGCTGCGCCTTGTGGGTCAGCCCCCTGGCCAGGATGTGCTGCGGTGGCTGCTGATAGCTTCGTAGTGCTGACTTAAGTCCTTGTGCCACAAGGGAGGCCTTCAAGCCAAGAACTTTAGACTTTATCCCAAGGGCAATGGGAAGTCCTGGAAAGGCTTTAGGTGGGGGTCAGATCTGTATTTTTTTTTTAAGATTTATTTATTTATGCATACAAGAGCTGGGGTACAGGCCAGAGACTCGGAGGGTGAGAGGACCCACCAGAGACAGAGGGGAACAGGGCAGGCAGACTGAACTACATTGCTGAGGGGAGCAGCGGGCGAGACAGGAGAGGTCTGCTGTGCCATGTGGGTTGCTCCCTGGCTGGCCGGGGATCAAACTTGTGCTTCAGAGGCTGCGGATTGCTTCATATAGTGCGGTGCTTAACCCCTTGCGCCACCAGGGAGGCCCCAGATTTGTATTTTCAAAGGCCCATTTGGACTGCAGTGTAAAGACTCAGGATAAAGTCCAAATGCCAAGGTCTTTCACGGTCTTGCTGGTTCATCTCCTCTCTCTCTTCCCATTGCCCCCTTTAGGCACAAATTTTTCCTGTGTTGGCTATTCTTGCTGAGTCTTCACACTTGCTGAGACTTACTGGCATCTGGAAAGCTTTTTACTTCATTTGAATCTACCTCATCCTAGCTTATGATGAATTATAAGAATGAACCTTCCTCACTCTAGTTATAATCGGCATTAAAAAAACTGCCATAAGACTTAGCGGGTGTGCATTTCATTATGCAAAGAGACTGCAGAGCAAGAGGTGGCTTGTCTTTGCTCCATGATGGTTGAGCGTCGACTGGGAAGACATCATGGCTTTAGTGGGGGTTGGGATCATCTGGAGGTTTCTTCACTCACATGCTTAGCGCCTGGGCAGCTGCCTGCATCCACTGGGGTACCTATCCACGATCTGTTTATCTTGGGCTTCTTCACTACAGCATGGTCTTAGGATTATTAGAGTTTTTTTTTAAGATTTATTTATTTATGCATACAAGAACTGGGGTATAGGCCAGAGGGGTGGGGGGTGGGGTGAGAGGATTTACCAGAGACAAAGTGGGGAGCTGAACAGGTAGACTGACTGAAATACACTGCTGAGGAGAGCAGCAGGGGAGACAGGAGAGGTCTGCTGCACCATGTGGGTTGCTCCCTGGCTGACCAGGGATCTACCTCATGCTGCAGAGACTGCAGATAGCTTCACAGTGCTGTGCTTAACCCCTAGCGCCACCAGGGAAGCCTTGTTAGAGTTCTTCTAAGGTAGTTCAGGTGCCTTGGAAATTCACAGCATCTGCTGCATCCTACTGTGATCTCCTGGTTACAAGGAGATAATGAAGGCCAGTCCAGGTTCAAAGGGAAGGAAATTTATAGGAGGAATGTCAAAGAACTAAGACTCTAACAACTTACAGAGATTATCGGTCACAGGCTAGACATCACCCCTCCAGGAGGTGACCTGATTATGCCCTGCTTCACATCTGAGTGTGCCTCCTGTGTCCCTGTAGGGGTAGAAATGACCACTGAGCAGGTTTTCTGGGTAAAGGAGACAGGGTAAAGGAGGACAGGGTAAAGGAGGAGTCAGAGTCCTCAGTGGCTTTTGCATGTCTTTTATTTAGATTTACCAGGCATATGGCAGGCAGGGGTGCGGGGGGTGGGGGGGGGGGAAGGGGAGGAAAGGCTGGCCGTCCTCCCAACCCCCAGCAAATCCTCACTCTATCTGGGCTCTCTGGCGTTCTCTCTGCTTCTCTTCTTCTCTCGGCTTCCGTTCGTTCTTGGCTTCTGCTGGCGTCCCCGTGATGCCGCCCTTAAAAACTCAGTCTCTCAGCCCAGGTGTACCCGCTTCAGGCGCCCGCCATCAGGCATGCGTTCAGGACCACAGGGTTCCCTCGTCTAGCCTAATGGCGGGAGGGCAGAAAAGCCTGATACTTTTACCTTACTCTACAGGCCCCTCAATCCCTGTTCCTCTCCGCCCGCCTCCTTTCCATCCTTGTTTGTTTCTTCTTCACACCTATGGGCGCAGTGAGAATGAGCCATGTCTCTCTTCCCACCTTGGTATGCCCAGCTCCTAGCTCAGAGCTGGGTAAAAGCTGACCCTTGATAAATATTAGTTGAATGAGTAATTGAGCGAGTTAAGGTGTGGAGTGCAATGCAGAGGCATTAAGTCAAGTGAGGTTGTGATGGGGCCCATCTGGACTCTCGCCCTAGGCTTCCTACTGCTTCCAGCCACTAGGTGTCCCCAGAGTCCACTTAAGGCAGTCTCTCCCACCCTCTCCCAGGTCAGAATCCATTTCCTTCCCAAATGAAAGGAATCAAGCTAACAATAAATGGTCTCGCTTCTATTCCTAGTTTCCTCCCCCACTGCAACTTTACAAATGGGGAAACCAAGGCCTATGATGGGGAGGGTCTTCTCCTGTGTCCCACAGCGCTCTGGCACTCTCTGACATTTCACCCTCACCCTGCCTGGGCAGCCATTCTGAAGGGCTCTGCCTCTCTCTCAGATCAGGGGAGGGATTTGCAAGAGAATGACTGCACCAGAGGGCCCCGGAGGGTGGGGTGAGGTGGAGTCTCTACCCAAATCCCTCCAGTAAGCGTGTGGCCAGGGATTGGGAGCTGATGTTGCTGGTGGCGAATAAACTCCCCCCAGAGGTAGGGCACTAGCTAAGCCTCGCTGGAGTTGGGACCCAATTTTCTTTGTTCAGCCCTTTGCACTCTTCCTGGCAGACTGGATCCTTCAGAAGCAGACACCAAGACTGAGTTCAGGGTGCAAGATTATTTATTGAGAATAAACACCTGTGAAAAGAAGAGGGGGAGGAAGCAGGATTGGATACAGGAAGTCAGGCTGTGCTGCGGGGCGGACAAAGCCTCACCCATCCAGGGGTGAGTAGTACCAGGAAGGGCTGCAATGCAAGTTCTGCCAGCCAGGACCTGACCCACACTGAACTAAAATGGCCAGGTGGATAGACCTGGCCCGACACAGGCACCAGATGCATGTCTCTTGGGAGAAGTAGCTCTGTGCGGCTACAGCAAACCCTAAAAAAGTCAACAGCTGCAGGCTGTGCACAGACCACACTTCCCCCGCCGGAGTTCTGGGTGGCACCTTATCTGCCTTCCACATGTTCTCAATTCTTTCTTACAGGATTTTTTTTTTTAACCATCTTGCTTCCAATCAGACCAAGAGGAAGCAGTCATTGCAATTCCTACATCCCCAGTGCCATTTTGTGGGCCCCCAGTCCTCCCAAAGCTGCTAGAGCCCTCTTGCAGGGTCTGTGGGTACCTCAGTCCCTGAACACCCTCTCTGAATGAGATCTGCATACTCAGCCGTCATTCTTACTGGGAACCCAGATTTGTCAGAGCTTAGGGATTCATTGGACCTAGTAGAGGAAGAACTAAGGAGTAGCAAGGGCTTTTCTGGAAAAGCCATGGTCACACTGCTAAGAATCTCAAAGACAAGACTCCTTGAGGCTTCCGTTGCTCCTTAGCCATACAATAAACCTACACTGTGGGCCAGTTATGTGCCAGGCACCGGGACAACCCCACCACCCCAACCTGAGCGGCCTAACCCCACCTGCAGCCGTGGACAAGAGGCAGCTCACCAAAACAAGATTTGGGGTCCTGTGTCTGCCCTTGGCTGCTAGCAGGCCCTCCTACAAGTTGTTTCACCACCCTGACCCTCAGTTGCCTCCTCTGGACAACGGCATAGTACCATTTATGGAGCACCGTTCTAAATGCTTATCACCTCAGACTACATTTCACCCTTGAAACAGGTACTATTATCCTGTGTTCCACAAATGGAAAGTTAGGGTGAAATGAACTTGCTCAAGGTCACACAGGTGTCAGTGGAGCCCAGACAGTGTGGCCCATCTGCTGCTTCCTCAAGAGCAGGGAGCAGGATCAAACTAGCCCTACACAAGGTGTGTGCTTACTTCATTTGGGCCCCAGATTTTAAAATTTCTAGCTCTTTTGAAACTGAGATGATTCATAGAAACATCTAGTTATCTGCCTTCTCATGAAAAACCTCGCCCTCTAGCCAGGCTGGGCGCATTCCCACAGGGTCACAAATGGCAGCAGGTGGTCAGTTGCACTCCTGCTGGAGGAGGTGGGTCATGAAGTCGGTGTCCACCAGACTCTCATTCACTTACGTTACCTGCCCGCCCCTGCCTGGCACCTGCAGGTGTGTGCCATCCTTGAGGGACACCAGGAGTCCTGAGATGGAGACAGAGGCCTACAAGGTCCAGGTACCTTGCCTGGGGACCCCAGGTTCTTTTTGATGGTGCTAAACCACATGGATTTTTGAATCTGGCAAACTGGGGAGGAGAGAGGAAGGCACAGACATGTAGAACCACAGGGCGAGGTCGGGGCAAATACACTTTATTCAATCCTGGCATCAAACTGGCGAAGTCCTGCTGTGGGTGCCAGTGCCCCAGACTGGAGGGACCCCTCCCCTTAGCTACGAGACTAGTTCTCCAAGACCACAGACAGTGACATCTCTTCACTCACATGACGTTTTCTGGTTTTTTTTTCATTGTCTTTTGTTGTTGTTTTCTTTTAAAAAAAAAAAAAAAGAAAAAGAGAAAGAGAGAGAGAGAGAGAAAGAGAGAGAGAGAGAGAGCACGAGAAAGGCCCAGAGCCGGAGCACCAAGCTTAAAGGAGGCAGCTGGTGGCTTTGTCAGCGACGGGAACGCGTGGGGCAGAGACCTGCAGAGACCCTGGGCGCGGCCCCGGAGGACTCTGGGACCGTTTGTTCCTGAGATTTGTGTGTGTGAATGAGAGTGTGTGTACACCCGGGGGCGCACACACGCCGGTGAGATCCAGGTAGTGAGGGCGGGGGGTGGGAGGCCGGAGGGGCGGGGCTCGGGCGGGGGCTGGAGAGAGAGGGGGTAACAGCTGGAGGGGCAGGGTCCCGGGGGCGCCCGAGCCGGGCAGGGTCTTCCCGCAGCAGCGCCGGCCCCGCTCTCCGCGAGCCACGGGCGCCAACGGCCCGGCCCGCCTCCGCGTCTCTGGCGCCCAGGCTCCCGGGCCGGGGCCGGCGTCTCTCGCGCCCGCCGAGCGCAGCGGCCCCTCGCGCCCCGCCCGCCCCCCGCGCTCCCGGCGCCCTCCCCGGCCCTGGGGGCGAGCGGGCCGGGCCGGGCCGGGCCGGGCGGCGGGCTCGGGAGGCGCCCGGGCGGGCAGCAAGGGCCCGTCCCCGCGCGGACTGAGGTGGCGTGGGCGCCAGGCTTTCCGGGCAGCCCCCTCCCGCGCTGCTTTCCCGAGCAAGACCCGCCGCCCGCCCGGCCCCAGGCGGGGAGGAAGGGAAGTTTCTGGAGCGGCCGGGACCGCGGCCGGCAGCGCGCGGCGGGCGGTGCACGTGGGCCGGGCGACCCCTCCGGGGAAAAGGCCGCGCCGCGGGAGAAGCACCTTCCGAGCGCGCAGCGAGCGCCCGTCCCCACTTCCGACTGCCCCTCCCGTTAAGGCAGCGACGCCCGTCGGGATGGAAGGGAGCCGCGGTCCTCGGGGAGGCTTTCCCAGGGCGGCTCCAGACCCCCTCGCGCCCGGCGCCCGGCCGCCCCCTCCTCCGGGAGGCAGGCGTGCGCGGGAAGGGGCGGGCGCGCTCCCTCGGGAGGGGGCGCAAGGGAGGGGCGCGCGGGGCCGCCCGGCCGCAGCACCCCCGAAAGAGAAAGGAGGCGGGCGAGGCGAGAGCGGAGGGATCCTGAAGGGCAGGGCGTGTCCTCCGGCCACGAGGGGGCGTGTGCGAGGGGGTGCAGGTCTGCAGGAAGGGATGGGCGGCGATCGGAGGGGGCTGGCTGCTGGTGGCTGTGCGGAAGGGGGCGAGGAGGGGCAGGGCTAGAGTGTCAGGGATGGGGTGGGGGCTGGGCTGCCTTGGGGTGTGTCTGCGGGGGAGGGGCACCTCTGGAATTGTCGGGGGGAGCGGGCACGTCTAGGAGGGGGAGGCTGCGCGGGAGATGGGGTGCCAGCCTCGGCCTCCGAGGGGCCCCAATACCTGATTCCTGTATGTAAACAGCTGGTTTGGGGGCGTGCGCGCCCCGCTGACGGTGGGCTCAGTAGGTGAAAACCAGGTCGGCGATGCTAGACGGGCGCCAGTCCCCTGCGATCATCTCGGTGACCTCGGGGGTGCAGTAGTCCGGGAACTCGAAGTGCGAGGTGCCCGCGGGGGGCGGCAGGTCCGGGTCGCGGTCCAGGGCGCTGCAGTCCAGGCCGGCGGGCCCGGGGGCAGCCTGGACAAAAAGCCCAGCGGCTCCTCCCCCGACGCCACCGTCTCCTCCTCGCCGTCCTCCGCGGCCGTCGCCTCCTCCTCGTCTTCCTCGGGCTCCTCGTCCTCGGACGGGGTCGGGGAGGCGGCGGGGACGGCCGCCCCCTCGCCCGACGGTCCCTGCGCGCGCTCCGCGGGTCCGGGCCGCGCGCCCCGCCGGGACCATCCGCCACAGCTCCCGCCCGGGGGTCTCGACCAGGCGCACTTCCAGCAGCTCCTCGTCGTCGTCCTCGTCGTCGTCCTCGGGCGCCGCCGCGCCGCCCCCAACGGCCGCCCGCCGCGCGGCGGCCCCGCGGCCCGGCAGCTGCGGCCCGGGCTTGAGCCGGCTGCCGCCGGCGCCGGGGGGCGGGGCCGCGCCTTAGCGGGCGCCCCCTTGCTCTTTTTGCGCGGCCGGTACTTGTAGTCCGGGTAGTCCGCCATGTGCTTGAGGCGCAGCCGCTCCGCCTCCCGCACGAACGGGATCTTCTCCGAGTCCTGCAGCAGCTGCCAGCGGCGGCCCAGGCGCTTGGAGATCTCGGCGTTGTGCATGTCGGGCCACTGGTCCATGATCTTCCGCCGCTCGTGCTGCGACCACACCATGAACGCGTTCATCGGCCTCTTGATGTGGCCGCTCGGGGTCTTGCACCAGCCGGGCTCGCGCGCCCCCTCCTCGGCCGGCCCGGGCCCCGGGGCGGCGGCCCGCCGTCCCGCTTGGCCCGCGCGCCCCGCTGCTGCACCATCGCGCCTGGGCCGGGGCCGCTAGACGCCGCCGGGGGCCGTCCGCATCCTCAGCGGCTGGGGTGGGGGAGGAGGCGCAGCGACGGAGGGCGGCCCCGCCCCGCAGCTCGGCCCGGCCCCCGCGAGCCGGGAGCGAGGAGCTGGGCGCTCGGGCCCAACGGACGGCGAGGGGAGAAGGTCGGCGGCGCGGGCTCAGGCGGGCTCCGCGCGCTCCCGCCGCCTCCCGAAACTCGCGCCCCGCGGCACGCCGCACATTGTTTTGCGGGGGCGGAGGAATCGCACCCCCCGGCCCCGCGGGCTCTCCTTGCAGCCGCCTGCTCCGCCGCGGCCCGCGCGCGCCGCTCCCCGCCCCGCCGCCTCGCGATGTCTTTCTCCCCGCGCGGCCCGCCGGCGCGCGCCCGCCCCGCCCCCTCCCCCTCGCCGTCTGCGGGCCGCTGCGGCGCGCGCGGGCCGCCCCGTGTAAACACCGAGGTGCCCGCTTGGGCTGCGGCCGGGCCACGCCTCGCGCGCGGGCGCCGCGTCACCCGTTGCTGGGCAGAGAACCTGGCATTTGCATCTCCCATCGCGGGCGGCTGGGGCGGGGCGGGGCTCGGGCTGCGGGGCTGGGCGGTCTCGTGGCTGGGATTGGGGGTGTCGGATGAGGTCGGTTTCTTTCTTAGGCTGGGGACGCGGGGTGGGGTGGGGAGGCGAGTGTGCTTCCCATCTGGCTCAGAAAGCTGGTCCCCGCCCCGCGCTGCCTTTGAAATTTTACCTTATCAGTGACACCTGCCGCCAGGTAGGACCTCCGCGCCTTACTCTTTCGAGGGCGCCTTTGAAATGAAAGTGGGGAAGGTTCAGGAACCCGGGTTCAGGAAGGCTCCTCAAGGAGACAGAGTCATCATAGCATGCATGGAGCCCCTGCCTAGTGCACATAGGATCCGGCCGTATACATACAAACATACGTGTGTGTGTGTGGAGAGAGATCTACTCAACACATTCTTTTGGATCCAGTCAACTACCCCTTTCACATCCTTTGATCTCGGTTAAGGTGCAACGTGACTCCTAAGAAGGGGCTGTGACGCCCACTTTCTAGAGTCGCAACGCCGAGGACACGCGGGCTCACGGTTGCATCCTAGGTGCGCGGTCCCAGCTCGCTCTGCGCACGAAGGTGCCCAGGCCACCAGCTGAGGGTGCTGAGCAGGGTGGGCCTCTCGCTTCCACAGTTCTCGAGCGAGGTTCGAGGACGCGCGGCGGCCCACTCCCAGAGCGCACCCCGCGACCGCCAGCTGGGACGCGACCGGGGCGCCGGCCCCTCCCGGGTGTGGGAAGCGCGCGCGGGGCGGGGCGGAGTCGCCAGGGGCGTGCCCGGGACGCATGCTCGGGGCGCGTGGCGGGGAGGGGCTGGCTCTGCGCGCTCACCCACGTGTGATCCCGCTCGGGCACCGCGGGGCGTGTGCTCTCCCCGGGGGAGGTCACCTTCACAGGGCCTTGGGCCCGGACAATGGGAGGGGTGCCGAGGCCTCGCGCCTGTGACCCAGGAGCTGGGGACCGACGGGACCGGGGTCTGGACGCGGGGATTCTCCTGGGAGGGAGCGGGCGCGGGGCCCGTGTTTCTAATCGGTTGACCTAACCCACTCCGCGCCGGCGGGAGCCGAGAGCCGAGCCCGCGGGGTGCAGGCCTGCAGGGGCCGCCAGTGGCGCGGGGGGCGGGGTGATGCTTTAAGGTGTCCGGGAGGGTAACTGGAGTATGGTCGGCGGGAGGGGGCGACTCTTAAAGGCACAGGGTGCCTAGAAGAAGTCCCTGGGCCCACGAAATGGTTCCTCCACCGACTTTATTGGACGCTGAGATCTGGAGATTCTAGAGTTTCAGCCGTCACAGCCAAAGCCTGACCGCTTCAGTATTCCATGGAATTAGAATGCCTGTATTTTCCCGGTGCCTCCCTTTGCTTTTTCCTAAAAAATGGGAGAATGCGCTTTCTTTCATGTAAGGTTGTTTCATAAATAAAATGGGATAAAGGAAATAAACATACTCCTGATTTCCTCCTAAATGCTCAATAAATACTACTTATCCGAGATTCAGGGCGTAGAGAGCTGAACAGCATAGCGATACCAACATAACAAGAGAAAGGACTCGCAGGGATAGATGGCGAAGTAGTGACCATGAAAAAAGAAAAAATACTTTGAATTTTCTCACACTTTTACACTTTTCCCATTCCCCTCATTCGTTTATTTTAAATGACATATGATGGACACAGCCATCTTTGAAAGTCCTAACTAGCCCTGTAGCTGCTATTGTTGTTATTATTTTCCTATTGTTACAGGGCAGGGGGGGGAGGGACCACCCTGTTACACTATTACTGTTTTTTTTCCCTATTACTATTATTATGTTACTGCCAGTTTCAACTTTCGGCCTCCTGGATAATTCTCAAACACAGGAAGAATGCTTGGGCGCTTGTACATTTTGTCTCCTCTTCACACCCCCATCCCCACCCCACCTAAGCCTTAGCTTAGATAAGCTCCCGCTTGAGAGCCCTGCCTGCCCACTCTGCTGTTGCCCACCTGTCCCCTCCATCCCACAGGTGCTCAGAATTGTTTGTCTAACACAATTCCATCACTGTCTGTGACCGATTGACTTCATGTTGTATGTATTTATACGTCATATAAACCCAGTGAAATCACCCCAAAACTGGATTGCTGTAGGGACTCAACTTTGATAGTAACCTTTCCCACCCCACCCCCTGCCTTTCCTCCCCTGAGGTAATATCTATCCTGAAACTTTTCCTATATGTATATATTTTAAACTTAACTGTTTTATTGACAGATAATTCACAGGGCATACAATTCATTCATTTAAAGCATTCCTTTCTGTGGTCTTTTCACGGAGTTGTGTAACTATCACTGCAATCGTTTTTTAGAATTTTTCATCATCCCCCTCCTTCCTAATCTGACCTCTTTTCCTGAGTTTTCTATCTTGAGCGAGTTTTCCAGCCAGTCTGTCTCTGAAGTTTGTAGAGGAGCCAGGCTGCCTCCCCACACATTCCAGCTCTGGGTCTCTGCCTCCCTGTGCCTCGTCTGACTTCCATGTTTCTGTTCTTCAGTGTACCAGTAGCCTTCCCAGTTCATTTGACACTCAGACAGGATCATTTTTAACTTTCACCTTGTCTGAATTATAACATTTTTAATAATAGTTATGAAATGCAGTGATTAATACTAATCACAATGACCAGAAAAATGTAGATGGTGAAATAGTCTTTCTTTTTTTTTTTTTTTTTTTAAATTAAATTTTATTTTATATTCCCCATACAATTGCAAACGCCCATTCTGACCCAATCCTTCCCTCCGCCCCGAAAATAGTCTTTCATTGGACTTTGTTTTATTTTATTTTATTTTGTAAAAGATTTATTTATTTATTTATACAAGCACTGGGTACAGTTAGAGGTGTGGGAGGGTGAGAGAATTCACCAGAGCCAGAACGGGGAGTAGAGCAGGCAGAGTGATGAAATACACTGCTGAGGGGAGCAGCGGGCGGCAGGAGAGGTCTGCGCACCGTGGGACCCTCGCCTGGCGGCCGGGAATCGAACCGGCACTGCAGAGGCTGCAGGCAGCTTCGCAACCCAGTGCTCAACCGCTGCGCCACCGGGAGGCCCTACATTAATGCATTTCATTTTAAAAAAGAAAAAGTCTACCTACACAGTGGTCTGTTGTAATCATTATACTACATTAAAGTTTAAAAACAATAGCATTTTATTTTATTTTATTTTATTTTTTTTTATAAATTTTATTGTTATATTCCCCATACAATTGCAGCCCCCCATTCTGACCCCAATCCCTCCCCTCCCGCCCCCGCCCCCCTAAAATTGTCTCTGTTTCATAGTTTTTTGTTGATTTTGATTTTCACTTTCTTATAGTTATTCATTTCCTGGTCCCTTATTTAAGTTTTCTAGATTCCTGCTATGAGTGAGACCATCCGGTATTTTTCTTTTTCTTTTGCTTATTTCGCTGAGCATGATCCCTTCCAGCGCCATCCATGTTGCTGCAAATTGCATGTGTTTATCTTTTTTGAATGCTGAGTAATATTCCATGGTATATATGTACCACATCTTCTTGATCCAGTCATCTATTTTTGGCATTTGGGTTGTTCCAAAGCTTAGCAACAATAGCATTTTAAAACTAAGAATCAAGAATTAATTTTAATACTAAATATATTATTCAAATTCACTAAAAAGTGATTTTAATGAATAATAATAATATAGGTTTATTAAATAATGAAACTTGCAATTACCACACTCTGCTGTTTGCTCTTTGTTTCACTTTTAAGTTTTCAATACAAAAGCTTCAAGTGGGCACATAGAATTAGCAGAATTGAAGTAACACAAGCTCTGGTTCTTCAGCTTCATGCTCCCTGTGTGATCATTGTTTACGCTGAATCTATTGTTTAAACACAGACATATGTTGTACCAAAGAAGCTGGAGACACAAGTGCTCAGGAAGCGAACAATTCCGGATTGTGATGAACCTAGTCTCAAAATGAACACACGCAGCTGCATCTGACTGGGTATGTGTTAGGGGCTGGCTATAAAACTGGGAGTGCTGTGAATTAACTTCCTTGTAGAATATAAAGTTTATTAGAGCATAAATAATTACATATACCAATTTGAAGCTTACAAATATATTATTAAGACTCAAGTTAGACCAACATCTTAATCTTCTAGGAGGAGTATTTAATCAATGACTTGGTCTAGAATTGTCACATGATGATAATAAAAAACAGAAGGGCTTTTTTTATCTTTGCCTTTAACTGCAGGCGATTGACCCTGTTGTTACCTGCATCACCCCACTCAGGACACCATGGCAGAGCAGGAGTTCCATGTGATGTGGAGACTTTTCCTGATTTCCACTCTCACCATTGTATCCCAGCACTGAACAGAGACTGACACAGAGTAGGCTCTCAGTATCTGTTCAATGAAGGAAGGAAGGAACCAATTCAGGTGTGGGCATAACTGTCAAAGACACCATCATGCAACCCCAGTCCACCTAAACGTTTCTGATTCCAAAACATCTGTCTGCAAACAGGCATAGTCCCCAAAGGCATTCATGTTGAAGAATGAGAACAATAAGAAAAGGAAATTCTATCTTTATTTAGCTAAATTTCTTCATCCTAAAAAATTAGGAGATTGTGATTGTGTTTGGAGGGTGCTACAAGGCTTTTTTTTTTTTTTTTTTAAGATTTATTTATGTATACAAGAACAGGGGTACAGGCCAGAGGGGTGTGTGTGTGTGTGAAAGGGTTCACCAGAGACAGAGTGGGGAACAAAACAGGCAGATTGACTGAAATACACTGCTGAGGGGAGCAGCAGAAGAGTCAGGAGAGGTCTGCTGTGTGATGCGGGTTGCTCCCTGTCTCTGGTGAATCCTCTCCCCCACCACCCTCCCCACACCCCTGGCCTATACCCCAGTTCTTGTATGCATAAGTAAAATAAATATTTTTTTTAATATCTTAGGAATTTTTTTTAAAGATTTATTTATTTATGCATGCAAGAGCTGGGGTACAGAACAGGCAGGAGAGGTCTGCTGTGCCATGTGGGACGCTCCTTGGCCAGGCATCAAACTCATGCTGCAGTGGCTGGGGATAGCTTCATAGTTTGTCTTAACCCCTTAAGCCACCAAGGAGGCCCTTATGGTTTTAATGTTTTGAATTCAAGAGTTAATTTGTCTAGTAAGTCAGCTACCTGCTTCGGTCAATATTTCATGAACTCCCCATTTAAAAAAAAAATCTTTAATTTGTATGTATCTGAAATACAAACAAGGAAAGATGACTAGCTCTTTGATGACTTTAAATAAATGAAAAAACCTATATTGAAAGAAATCCAGAGAAGCTCTCAATCCCTTTGCCTAAATTTTCATTGCCTAAAATTATTTTAGTAGAGAATGACATACACGGTTGTGTAACTACAACAGTTTTGTTCTACTTAAATAAAGTACCAACCCAAGATTATTCGGGCTGCAACTGACAGAGGCGTTACTGCTAGTTCCTTCTAATTTGGAGAATTCCTTTAAAAAAAAAAAAAAAAACTAGTCTTGTTGCTACATTGAACGTTGCGGGAGAACTGGGTCGATGCTGATTGGTGGTGTCCCTGGGCCGAGGGCGGGGCCCTAAGCTGAGAGCCTTCCCATTGGTGGCTGCTGGAAGCTGGGGGCGGGGCTCCCGGATGGAGCGCGGATCCCATTGGCCGCGGCGCGAGGATGGTGTAATGGACCGCCAAGTCCTGTGCAGCGGGTTTCTACGGCAACGGAGGCTTGAAAGAGCCACTCAGATTTCAGCGTTCGCCCCCTACTCCCCCTTCCGGAGGGGGCAGGGCGGCCTGGATTTGAGGGCCAGTGGAGACGGCGTGGGGGCTGGGAGTTAAGGAGACAGACCCTCCTCCCACCGAATCACCCTAGCAAAGCAGCATTTGAATTGGTTTCAATGCTTCGCCTGGGCCTGGCCGGCGTGCTCACTTAAAAAAAAAAAAAAAAAAAAAAAAAAGGAATCAGCCAAACAGAAGGCGTAAAGTAGAAAGAAAAATGACATATAACTCCATCCTCCCCGACCATGCCACTGGTGACACTTTGCATGTGAATGAACACAAAGCCTGGCACGGAGTTGGAACTCAGTACTTAGAGGAAGGGAGAAAGGAAGAGAAAGGAGATGGAGAAAAGGGAGGGAGGCTCCATGATGTGGGCAACGTGGCGTGACAGAGTGCCCGCCCTATTGGACTGAAAGCCCACAAACCACAGACCGAGCCCCAGAGTCGATGGGCCACGACAGCCTTGGACCTGAGGGCGCCAAGGAAGATGGGGGAGAAAGGGTGGTGGGGAGAGGGGGAGAAAGGGTGGTGGGGATGTGGGGAGGTGGGGAGGAAGGGTGATAAGCAGAATCTGACTGTAGGTACCTGGGAGACCTGACTCCGCAGTGAGACTCCCAGGGTTCACATTCCTGCTGGCTCTGCCACTTACCAGCTGCTTCAGCTCTTCAGAGCCCAGTGTCTTTGTGTTTGGGGAGTAATAAACTGTACCCACTTCATTGAGTTGGTGTCAGAACTGAGTTGAGATAATGCATGTCAAGTTCTGAATACAATGCCCGAAACATAGTAAGTGAGCCAGCGGTCAATAGTGCTATTATCATACTATTGTAGAAGGGGGCAGGATTTGACTAGGTGGAGAGAAAGGGGACACTGTCATTATTGGTGTGGGGAAGAAGAAGGAGGCAGGAGCCTCGTGGAAATCCTGTAAAAGAGAGCAGTTTGGAGTCAAAGAAAATCATGGGAAATGATAGTCAAAGGACAAAAGGGAAAAATAACAGTAATAGCTACTGTGTATTGAGGGCCTGGCACTCTGCCAAGTCTCCTTAGCTGACTTGTTTTGTCTCACTCTCTCATCAGCCCTGATGAGACAGTTCATTAGACCTATTTTTCTGGCAACAAACAGGCCTGGAAAGGTGATGTGGCTTGTCTGAGCTAAGAAATGACACCAACTGCGGTGTTTGTGAGGCTCAGGACGAGAATATCATTAAAGGCCCATGTACATATGTCTCTACATTTAACACTAATTAGTGTTAAATGAAATACGTTCCATCCTCTTTTTTAAAGATTTGTTTTTATTTATGTATATAAGAACTGGGGTACAGGCAGAGGTTTTGGGGGCTGAGAGGGTTCACCAGAGACACGGTGGGGAACAGAACAGGCAGATTGACCGGAATACACTGCTGAGGGGAGCAGGGGGTGAGACAGGAGAGATCTGCTGTGCCATGTGGGTTCAGCTCCCTGGCTGGGGATGCTGCAGTGGCTGGTGATAGCTTCATAGTGCTGAGACTTAACCCCTTGCACCACCAAGGGGGCCCTGTTCTATCCTCCTCAATAAATGTATCTTCATAACAACTTGAAAGGCCAGGTTTGATATAGAATTCCAGCATGCTTGGAATTCTATGCAAGAGTGTGTTATCCCCTGGATCCTACACCCAGATCTTGTCCTTCCATCAGTGAGGGACCAGCATAAATAGATACTCTAGCCCCCACATCCAGGTTGTCTCTGGCAAACAACTACAATATTGCCTACGCCTCAGGTTCTGATGGTGTGCATGAGGCAGTAGTTTGCCCTCTCTGAGATAGACCCAGAGATAAGATTCTCTCTCTTTTTTTTTTTTAAAGATTTATTTACTTATGCATACAAGAACTGGGGTACAGGCCAGAAGTGTGGTAGGTGAGAGGATTCACCAGAGACAGAGTGGGGAGCAGAACAGGCAGATCGACAGGAATACACTGCTGAGGGGAGCAGCAGGTGAGTCAGGAGAGGTCTGCTGTGCCATGTAGGTTGCTCGCTGGCTGGCAGGGGGATTGAACTGGTGCTGCAGAGGCTGTGGATTGCTTCATAGTGCGGTGCTTAACCCCTTGAGCCACCAGGTAGGCCCAGAGATGAGATTCTAAACTCCGTAAATGAGCTTAGGGATATTTTGGAAGGGAATTCTGGGGTCCCACAGAATGTTCTAGAAAAAAATGGGCACAGACTCAGGGTGGGCTGTTCTTCTCTTGCTGTACCTACAAGCCAAATCCTCATCCTCTTAGGAGGCAGCTCAGGATAGGGGCTACTCTTGCCTGGGGTAAGGGATCTTTGAAGCCAGGCATTTGGAATCCCAGAGCCTGGTGTGTCCCCTGTGCCTCCGAGCGTCAGCGGACATGCAGGCTATGCCCTCAGAGAAATAGGGGAGGAAGGGTATGGCCTCCCAGGCTGAAGGGAGCCCTTATCGATGGTGAGAACATGAAAGAGTGAATTTTTAAAGATGAATGAATAAATCGTCTGTATAGAGTGGGTAACAGGTGTGCAAAGGGATACTTTAAGAATGATGAAAGAACAAGCATACACATATGATGTGCAACCTCTGCCAAGGAATTTATATCATTCATGCAGTATTTATTGGCTCCTACTATGTGCTAGGCACAGTGCTAAATGCTGTAGCTACAATTAGACTGAAAACGTCTTGGTCTCTGCCCTCTGGGGAAGAGCACAAAATTGAGAGGCACAGGCAGGTATGAATCAACCCGTGGCATACAAAAACATATCATTACACCTGCAGAAACTGCCAGAAGGAGAGTCCAGGAGGCTAGGGGCAGGTGTTAGAGGCCCGATCTGGGAGGTGAGGGAAGTGGCATTAGAACTGAGCAGGGGTTAAGTCTTAGCACAATGAAGCTGTAGGCAGCCACTGCAGCAGGAGTTCAATCCCCTACCTGGGAGGGGAGGTGACTCATATGGCATAGCAGACCTCTCCTGTCTCTCCTCCCCCACTCCCTTCAGCAGTGTATTTTGCTCCCCACTCTGTCTCTGGTGAATCCTCTCACCATCCCCAGCCCCTGCACCTCTGGCCTTGTACCCTAGCTCTTGTACACATAAATAATAAATCTTTTTTATGCATACAAGAACTGGATTGTAAACCAGAGGTACGGGGCACAGGGTGAGAGGATTCACCAGAGAGAGTGGGGAGCAGAACAAGCAGATCTACTGAAATACACTGCTGAGGGGAGCAGCGGGCCAGGCAGGAGAGGTCTGCTGAGCCATGTGGGTTGCTCCCTGGCTGGCCAGGGATCGAACTCGTGCTGTAGTTTCGAACTCGTGCTGTAGTAGCTTCGAACTCGTGCTGTAGTGGCTGGCAGTAGCTTGATAGCACTGTCTTTAATCCTTGCGCCACCAGGGATGCCACCCAATAAATCTTTAAAAAAAAAAAAAAAATAGCTGAGTGCCAAGGAAGGTAAGGGTTAACCACAGTGGGGGAGGGTGAATTCCTGGACCAAGTAGCTGGAGCCTAGCCTGGGTAAGGGGTGAAGCATGAGTGGAGAGGTGGCTGGGGTTGGCTTGTCCCAGCAAGCCCAGCGTGGTGGGCCCCAGAGAGGATATAAAGTCTTTGAAGGTCTTTAAGCTAAGGAGTAAAGTGATCAAATATCAGGGATGTAACTTTGGAAAAAAAGACTTTCCTGGATTGAAGAACCAGTTTGGTGGCAGGGGACCAGTAAATTGGCTGCTGTAGAGTCTTAAACTTCCCCATCCACATTCTCATTTTTAAAGACAGAGGAAATGGACTCCTGTCTCTGCAGAGACCATAGGAATTTCTTTTGAAATCTTGTGTGTTTTACATTATTTTTGCTAATTACCTTTCTTTTTTTTCTTTTTTGCCAGAGACAATACATGAAATAATTTAAGAACAAAAAATATCAGGGATGTAACTTTGGAAAATAAATTTTGCTGCAGTTCTAAAGTGCAAAGATCCAGTTCAACTCAGAAACTCCAACAGTTAGCAATTTCATTAATATTCTTCTAGAGTTAGTCTATACATAAGAATGCAGATATATATACTCTATTGTTTTAAAATGTCATACTATATCAAATCATCACTTTATCAACTTTAAGTATCTTACACTTTTACTTGTTAATATATCATTAAAACTGAAAAAAAAAAAAAAAACCCAAACAAATAAATATGTAAACAGCATACCCGGGCCTCCCCAGTGGCCTAGTGGTTGAGCCCTGGGTTGCAGGATGCGGTGCCAATTCGATCCCTGGCTGCTCCGGCCATCTGAGGAGGGTCCCGCATGGCACACAGACCTCTCCTGCCACCCGCTGCTCCCCTCAGCAGTGTACTTCTGTCCTTCTGCCTGCTCTGCTCCCCGCTCTGGCTCTGGTGAATTCTCTCACCCTCCTGTGCTTCTGACTGTACCCAGTGCCTGTATAAATAAATAAATAAATAAATAAATAAATCTTTAAAAAAAAAAAAAAACCTCCGCATACCCTATCTTTGTTCATTTTCAAATGTATTTGAGAGGGTTCCCCTTGGTTGTGCAAGGAGTTAAGTCTCAGCACAACAAAGCTGTCTGATCCCTCCCCAGGGTGCTAACCCACATGGCACAACAGACCCCTCAGCAGTGTATTTCAGTCAATCTGCCTGTTAATGCGCCCCACTCTGTCTCTGGTGAATCCTCTACCACCCCATCCCCTGCACCTCTGACATGGACCCCAATTCTTGTATGCATAAATAAATAATTAAAAAAATACAACTATAATTCTATCATTTCCTTGCTTGAAAATTTTTTTTTTTTTTTTAAAGGCCAAAGGTGGGGGTTGGGAGTGAGAGGATTCATCAGAGACAGAGTAGGGCGCAGAACAGGTGGATTGACTGAAATACACTGCTGGGGAGAGCAGTGGGTGAGGCAGGAGAGGTCAGCTGTGCCACGTGGGTTATCTCCCTGGCTGGGGATCAAACTCTCAAACTCATGATGCAGTGACTGCTGTTAGCTTCATAGTGCTGAGGCTTAACCCCTTGTGCCACCAGGGAGGCCCTGGTTCCTTCTTGCTATGAGAGTAGTAGTAGCACTCCTGGTAGATTAGTTCTAGTTTTACAGGAGTCATTCCTAATATCCAGCCCAGGGCTTTTGACTTCTATATGTAGAGTGATTTCAAGCAGGGCCTTCCATAGCTGTCTGTCCAGTGGAAGGCTGTAGTGGGTGTGCTGTAGTTTGTTTCTAAATCTCAACTGATATACTGGACTTCATTTAGTTTCTAGAATTGGCCAGGCCTCCCCCCACTATAGCATTGCTCCCCCTTTTGCCTAGGCTAATACCCTTGCCACCACCTAATTTAATGTCCACCCCATCTTTCAATTAACTCCTTATATGTTTTTTCCTTCTTAGATAAAATATTTTCTCTGGAAGTTATTCTTGATTTCTAAGACCAGATCAATTTTCCTTGTTAAACTCATTATCACTCTTTTTCTTTCAATGCATTATCATAGTTTGTAATTATGGATTTGTGTGACTCTACAATTTGAGGAAGGAAAACTATTTTGCTATATTCCATCACTTAGAAAGGGTTGGAGGTTAACAAACATGTGTTGAATGAATGAATGGAATGGAGGCTGGAGGGTGTTAGGACAAAATCAAGACTCTTAATTGACAGTGACTTGTGTCACCTCTTATTGGCCTTTTCCGAACCACACCTTCCTGTGATTTTTCAGCCAGCCTCAACAGGCTGTGTTCTGTGGCCTCCAGGTCCTTGCATCGGTTGTTTCTGCTCCTTGGTTTTCTTTTTTTTTTTTTTTAAGATTTATTTATTTATTTATACAAGCACTGGGTACAGTCAGAAGAAGCGAGAGAGGGTGGGAGAACTCACCAGAGCCAGAGCGGAGAGCAGAACAGGCAGAAGGACCAAGGTACACTGCTGAGGGGAGCAGTGGGCGGCAGGAGAGGTCTGCGCGCCATGTGGGGATCCTCGCCCGGTGGCCGGCGGCAGGGGATCAAACTGGCGCTGCAGAGGCTCGAACTGGTGCTGCAGAGGCTCGAACTGGTGCTGCAGAGGCTCAAACTGGCGCTGCAGAGGCTCAAACTGGTGCTGCAGAGGCTGCAGGCAGCTTCGCAGCTTCGCAGCCCTGTGCTCAACCGCTGCGCCACCGGGGAGGCCCCAACTGCTGCTTGGTTTTCTTCCCTCTTCATAAGTCTTTTTTTTTTTTTAAAAAGATTTATTTATTCATGCATACAAGAATGGGGTACAGGCCAGATGCGCGGGAGGATGAAAGGATTCACCAGAGACAGAGCGGGGAACAGAACAGGCAGACTGAAATTTACTGCCGAGGGAGCAGCGGGCAAGACAGGAGAGGTCTGCTGTGCCATGTGGGTATCTCCGGTGCCAGCAGGGATCGAACAGGCACTGCAGAGGCTGCAGACAGCTTCACAGCGCAGTGCTCAACCGCCTGCGCCGTCAGGGGAGGCCCTATCAGGCTCTTATAATCTTGCAAGTTTCAAGAGAGACACCTTTTCCGGGAAACCCCAACTCCAGAAAATTCTATACTCAGGTTTATTTTTTCAGAATATTTAAAAGTAATTAATACTATTTTAAAAATTGTCTATTTGTTCTTTATGTGTGTCTCCCTCTGCAAATACACTGCCTTGTTCATGGTATAAGCAGAGCACCTTGCACAGGGCCTGCCTCTAACAGCCCTCACTGTTTGCTCAAAATTGTATGTTAGTTAGTTGGGAGCCAGTCTGGGGCACTCCAGGAGCCCAGGTACTGAGAGGAATTGTAATTTGAGGGTTGCTAGATCAAGAGAGGAAGCTGGGGGAGGTTGTTCAGCTCTAGCCCAAGGCTTGGACCCTGGGCTGATAGGCAGGAGGCCCTAGAGCGGATCCAGTGGGGGATGGGCAGGGAAACAGTTTCTTCCTCTGCGCCATCTAGGAGAGTTGGGAGGAAGGGGTGGAGAGAGGGAAGATTCCTTCCAGGGAGGCTCCCTGGCTGTGCGCCTGCTAGGAGGAAGGGGGTGGGGAATATGATGAATGCAGGCTTTCTCCAGGCCTCAGGCCTCCAGACCCAAGAGGGAGGAAAACGGATAAAGGGAAAAAGATGAGGGGGGAGAGAAGGGAGGGAGGGAAGAGCCTGTATGCTTTGGGAGACAAGGAGAGGGTCTGAGCTGGCTCTAGAAGGCAAGGCTCCCCTCAAATCACTGAGTTAGAGAACAATACCTTGGCAGCTTTAACATCTCAAGTCAATTCTAAAGAATTCGGTCTTCCAGGCTAGCCCGGAGGAGTAAGCCAGGCCTCTGGGAAGTTTCCTGAAGCCTCCTTTCTCTCCAACTCTCTTATAGCCGGAGGAAATGCATTTTCTTTAAAAGTCCATGAGTGTCTTGTATTCAATTTGTGGCACTTACACTAACTGTGAGATAATGATGAAACACCTTTCTTCTTTCCCACTGCTTTGTAATCTCCTGAGGGCAGACATCCCTCACTTAGTATGTGCACAACTGAGGTCTCAAATCTGGCTGTGCATCAGAATTGCTTGGGGATGATTACTAACAATATTTTCACTCACTCCAGTAATTATGATTCCTTGGAGCTGAGTTTGGACTTAAAACCAAGCTTTAACAGCGTGCTAAGCGATCGTGACAAACAGGGTTTAGGTAACAACTCCAAAGGGCCTGGCACAACATAGTAAGTGCTAAGTGTTGCCAGCAGGGGCTGGAAATGTATTTGCAGGGTAAACAAATGTGGTGTAGGAAGTATGGATTGAACCACCATCATTGTGCTGTGCACCTAACACTTTGAAAGGAAATAGAGCAGCAGTGTTAGCAATACAAAAGATAAATATTTATTCAGAACAAAACTTTTAACAATCGATTTTACATTCTAAGCCACAAGGAAATAGCAAAATGTAAAGCAAAGTAAAACCAAAAATTAAAAGAAAAGCAGTGTATTGTTTTTTCAACTTTAACTTGATAACACTTAGTTAACACAATGCCCTCTTGCTTGACCTATTTTGCAAGTACATTTTAGAGTTAACAGCTCACTTTTAATTCTGGATTAAAGTCTCCTTCCTCCTGAGAGTTAGGAGGTTGCAGATGAGCTTCAGTTAGTTGTTGCTCTGGGGTTTCTAGTTATTGAGGCTAAGGTGTAATTGTAAACTGGTGGTGGGTTTTCTTACTCAGGAAAACCCCCACTTCTCACTGGTGGCAATGCATGGGGAAGGGGAAGGCCCCAAAGGAGCTGGAACCCTTTAAACTAGATATGACAGCCCAGGGAGCAATGCGCACACCCTGGATTACATTCCTATGTCCCTTCCCTATCTCTCTAGCATGCAGGAGCCCTTTAAACCTGTTTCCTCCACCAGATGATATCTTAGTATTCCTTTAGGCTCATTATCCTGAAGAGAGCAGGCTTTCTGGGCCCTCAAGTGTTGAGGAAAATGTTGTGAAGTGTGAGAGGTAGTGGAATGAGCACCGGGTTTGGGGTTAGGGAACTCTAGGCTAGTTCTGGCACCAGACAGCTATGTGATTTTGACCCAGTCATTTAATTGTTCTGGGTCTGTTTCATCTGTTGGAAGATGGGGATTGGCCTAAACCAATTTGTAGGTTCCTTTCCAGCAGGAAAATTCCAGATTTCATGATTCTATGAAAAATGGCATCTGAGTCACTAAAAGAGCTGTCACATAGTCCATGAATTTTTAAGCCTTAAGAGAGGCCCCTGGCCACCATTCAGAGCTTATTGACTCAGATTACATACACTTTCTAACAACACTGGTTTCACAAAATGTCAGATCACATAGATTAGAAGCAGCAAATTAAAAGGGGAAGGGAAGAGCTGCAATAGGTAGACACCCTGACAGAAGCACAGTCAACAATGTTCTCAATTCAACAAACACTGGAGTGCCTACGAGGTGCTGGGCCCCGTAACTAGCGCTGGGGCGTAAATATGAGCAAGGCAGCCCAAAGGGTGAAAATCTAGGGAGAACACAAGGAGTGGGGAGTAAAAGTTACAAAATCAAACCAAAAAAAAAAAGAAATTCCCCAAATACAAAAACAAAACCAAAATTTAAAAAAAAAAAGAGGGGACATATGTGCACACTACAGTTCTGTGATGACAGAGTCATCAATTCAGAAAAGGCTGAAACGGAGTAAACTTGGTTTAAGAAGGCGGAGAGAGATGTCTTGTAGGTTTTAAAAAGGTCTCCTTCAAAAACGATAAAAAATGGTTTAAAAAAAAGTTTTGGCACTTAAGAGGGCAAGCTGGCTGTGTGTTCACCCTGGCAGGCAGGCGGGTGTTCAGTGCCCGGCCACGCCGGTTAGCTGAGTTGACACGGAATTGTGGACGGCTTTGGGACACTGGGCAAAGGCGTGTCCTCGCTTGCCACAGAGGTTGCACACGATGCCCTTCCGGCAGTAAGGGCTCAGGTGCCCCTCCTCCCCGCACCTGAAGCACCTGTCCTGCGTGCAGCTGCCGCTCATGTGGGTCCGCGAACCACATTTAAAGCACGTCTTGGGCTGCCCCTTGTACCAGCTGTAGCCCCTCTCGGCCCCCAAGAAGAAGGCCCCCGGCAGGTGCCTGACCCCGCCCTCCCCCTGGCGCAGCTCGATCTCGCACTTGTACTCCCCGGTCCAGATCCCAAACCTGTCGGTCACTTTCACCGGCACGGCCAGCACGTCGCAGTGGCGCTTGAGCCAGGTCACGATGTCCTCCACGTCCACCGTCTCGTTCCGGAAGAGGATGAAGAGCGTCTTCAGGCTGGACTTGCTCCGCCCCAGCACCACAAAGTTCTCCCAGCAGTCCTCCTGCTCGCGCTTCTCCTCGTAGACGCGCAGGAACAGGGCCAGCTTCTCGGCGGAGCGGAAGCTCACGTCGAACTCGCGGCTGCCCGGGATCTGGATGACCGCGTAGATGTCGCCGGGGTCCATGCCGATGGAGCGCAGGATGAGCGCGCCCACCACGAAGTCCCGGGTCGGGCAGGCGCCCTCGTCTCCCTGGAAGCAGATGCGCACGAGGAAGCGGCCCTTGCCCGGGCCGCCCGCGGGGCCCGCCGCCGCCTGCTCGTCCTGCGGGGCCAGCTCGGCCACGTCCTCGGCCGTCCCGGGCCTGGCCGGGGCCGCCATGGCCGCCGGCTCGGCCTTCTTCCTCTTGCCCGCCTCGACTGCGCCCTTCTTCTTGCGGGGGTCCGCCGCCTCGGCCGCCGGTTCTCTCCGGCCGCCCTTCGGGTCCCCGCGCCCGGCCGGCGGGAAGTCGCCGAGGCCCGGAGCCGCGAGGCCCGCGGGGCCCCGAGCCCGCCGCCCGCGCCCCCGCTGCCTTCCTCCTCCCGCCGCGGCGCGCGCGACTCGCGGAACTCGCCCTTCTTCTCGGCCAGATTCTTCACCACCTGGGCCCAGCCCATCTTCTCGCGGCCGCCCTCGGCCTCCTCGCCCCGGCCGCGGGGCGCGGGGGGCAGCAGCTGCGGCCGCCCCCGCTTCCTCTCCTCTTCCGCGCCGCCGCCGGTGGCCATTTTACCTCCTTCCCAGCATCCTCCACTCGCTCCCGCAGCCAAAGGGCGCCCATCGCGCGCGCCCGCCCGCCCGGGGCTGTGGGGGTTTGGGGATTTTTTTTTTCCCCCCTGAAATTCGACGCTTCTCTCCCCCGCCTCCTCCCCCAAAGGTATTTACACGCGGCGCCCGGAGCCCCCCGCTAGCCGGGCCGCGCTTCCGCCCGCGCGCGCTCCGACCCCACCTCCGCGGCGCCCGGGCGGGACGGGGCCTTGGAGCGCGTCCTTGTCCCTCGCGAGCGCTTGGCAGCCCCCGGCCTTGCTCTCGAGGATTTGCTGTTTCGCAAGCGGCCCTGGATGATTTCATTCGAGTAGTGTTACTAACGGTCCACGGGCAAGGGCGGGGTAGCGTGCTGCAGGCTCTCTCCCGTTTTGCAGGCTCTCTCCCGTTTTGCAGGATCTCTCCCGTTTTGCTGTTGCTTCGTTTTACCTTTTCTAGTCAGAAAAACAGAAACAGAAACGGTGCCTAGCCCGGCCCCCTCCTGAAGCGTGCCCCCATGCACTTGCCCTGATGGTCCAGTGTTGGCTTGGGAACACTTTTCAGACACACGGAAAGTTGGAAGAATTTTACAATCAACTTTATACCATTGTCGTTTGAGTATTTCCGCCATCGCCCACATTGTGTATACTCCGACACGCTACCCATAGGCTTCACTCCTTATTTTCGGATAGATTTCCAAGTAAGCCATCTTACATTGTGTTTTTCAGAAGCTTGCCATCGCACTCCTGAGGTCGTTTATACTGAGCGATTAAGTGTCCAGTACTGTTCTAAGCACATTGCAAGCATTATCACATGAAATCTACCCAAACAATGCTGTAATTATACTCATTTTACGGGAGGCAGGGGCTTGAGACTGGTTGGGGGGAGGTGGGAGGAGTGGCAGGGTGAGGTTTAAATTACTTGGCTGAGGTAGCAAAGTTAATAGGTGGCACCAGATGTAGGTGGTTAATATTTCTTCAGTGCTTTGCTGTAGACTTTAAGGATCATGGATGATTTGCACCATACTCTCCAATAAATCTCTTTTTTAACATACAGATTTCCTGGCTAAAGTTAGTACAGGACAGCATTTCTATTCCTCATCTCACGCCACTGGCACTTTAGAAGTATTGGTAAAACTAGGGTAGCTGAGGGGATGGGTTTAACATTATCTCCGTCGGCTTTGCTTAAGCACATGTGTATGTATTTGAGGGTGCTTCAGTGACTCCCCTACTTTAGGGCAAGAAAACGTGGATTATGGACTCAGGGAGACCCAAGTTTGACTTCACTGCTGCAAATCTCAGCCCTTCTACAAGGTGTCAATTGTTTGATGACCTCAATGTGAAACCATGTATGGCAGTTAGCAGAGTGTAAAGATATAGCAAGTTTGGATATATGTCCTGGACAATATTAAATCCTATACAAAATGATACTCATTTGTGTGGGATTTCTTTACCAGTAAAATCAGAATGTTATAGGGGGAGCAGCAGTGACAAATGAGGCTGGATTGGAGTGACTTTTGTAATATTGGCTGAGTTCTCCAGAAAGCTTCCTCTTAGAGGTCTTGCTTTCTCCTTGGGGCTCTGCTCCCTTCCACCACTTCTATTCTTACGGAGTCTGCATTTTTGGCATGTCCCAGTGTTTCATCAGCCCAAACCTCTTTACTCATTCTTTCATATATTTCTGGGAGTAGCACTGCACCTTTTGATGGAGCATCCTGAGTAGGTACCATCTGGAATCACAAGACATGTTGTGGGGGGTACTTATAGGTGCAGCCTCTCAATTTGGGGTGAGAGAATAATCCGTGCATTAAGTTTGTTAAGCATCATAGCCGAGGAGAGGAATTGGACACTCCTCCATGTACGGAAATGAGGTGTGACATTTCAAATAATTCTACCTTCCAATACAGATTATTCTATTAGATATTTTGGAACACTTGAATTGAATGCTCAAAAGAAATGCAGTGCAATTCAAATCATTTTTTTTTACCTTTTAATACATTTTTTACATCATTTTTCGTTTTTGCACAACATAGCATTTTCATCTTGGTTATATTCCCATAAATTCCCCCCCTTATTTGACTCTGATCCCTCCTCTCCTAGGCCCCTCAAATCATATTCTTAGGATTTTTAAGAGGGGAAAAATTTGGAGCTCTGGTCTAGGGCTCTGTAGTACCATTTATTCCCTACTGAAGTTAAGTAATTTCAAATGACTGCTCCCTCCAAATTATTTTTTATTTTTTTAAGTTTTATTTATTTATGTATAAAAGAGCTGGGGTACAGGCCAGAGGTGGGGGTGAGAGAATTCACCAGAGACAGAGTGGGGAACAGAACAGGCATATTGACTGAAGTACACTGCTGCGGGGAG